>NC_085996.1:11627021-11832021 GCF_030014385.1 Trichomycterus rosablanca | reverse complement strand
TGAAAACAATTAGAGGGAGAAAGCTTAAGAGACTTGTCGGGCGCTCAGTAGACACAATTGGCTGTGTCTGAGGAAGAGAAGGTTGGGTAGGGTACTGCTGTTAGGTCCTGGGAAGGGTCCTGCTATTGGGTCAGTATGCTAGGACATACAGATCATAGTGTGACCAAATTAAATATGGTTCACTTTAAAAATCCACTGCTGGTTGATGTAAAGAAGCAGCCAGACTTCACGTGTGTGAAGGAGTGGCAGCTTGTTTGCCACCTTTTCTGGCCAGTGCAGGATGTGCATGAATTATATAACAGGGAATTGGAAATGACAAATCAAAAGGGGGAAAAATGCAAAGAAAAGAGGTGATTGACCACCAGGTTTGAGTCGCCACCATGCTCTTGGGCTGGTCAGGCACTTCACAAGCATAACTGACCATGTGTTGAAAAGAGGAGGCCAGATTAGGAGAAACAGTGACTCCTAGTGCCTGGTGTCTGGTTGAGGTGCCCACATAAGTGGTGGAGGATTATGGAGAGCACAGTGTGATCCTCCGGACCCATTGAAGACTCACGGAGGAAACCCACACAGACAACATCCACCTAAGAATCAAACCCAGGACCTTCTTGCTGTGATGCGACAGTGCTACCCACCGAGCCACCGTTATTTATACCTCTCAGCGCTTCAGACTTGGCCTCTTCGATGGTCTGGTTAAGCTTGCTGTGGTCAGCGAGGCGGGATTTCGTAGCTTTGTGCTCCTCTTCCTCCTGCTCCAAGCGCTGCTGAATGGATTTCAGCTTGAAGGAGAGGTCAATCTCCTGCTGACTTCTCACCTGATCACATAAAGAGGATGTACACAGAGGTCATCTTCATTATCTCTGTATGCAATATGGCAAAAAGTATACAAACACCTCTCTTTATTACTGATTTTAAGTGATTTAGCTATACCCATTGCTAACAGGTGTAGTCTGTTATGATGATATACCTTTTGGGATTATGTTCTGTAGACTAATCAGTCAAAAAAAGACTCTTTTTGGACACATGGGTCCTATTATATCTACTCAATTACATCTGCTTTTACATACTACAGATGTAATATAATTATGCTCTCTACCAGAAAATCCTGAAGAAAAATGTCAGGTAATCAAGCAAGTACGTATTATGAAGCTTGGGTGCAACAAATGCTATAAATTGCTAAAGGTACGTGGACACCCTAGTCATAGGTGTATAAGTGTTAGTCAGTTAGTTAATCCTCTTCGCTCCTGCTGAAGCATAAGACGCCAACATATTTTCTCCAGCCGTCGTGGTCTTGGGCAAGCCAGTTCTTGCCTTCCGCTGCCATCTCCTTCTCCACCATTCTCCGCCATTCTGCCTCTTTTCCTCTTCCCTGGTGGTGCCCATCTGAGTGCAGCATGTGGATGTCTGGTCTTGCTCTTCCGTAGGACGTGGCCCAATGTTGTTGATGCCTGTGCGTCTGCTTATTTCCTAATCGGTGATACGCTGTTCACAGTGGATTTACGAGGATTCTACAGAGACATCACCCTTTGAAGCCTTTGAGCCGGCTCTCTATCTTCTTGTTGGTTCTCCAGGTTTCCGAGGCATATAGGAGAACTGAGCAGACATTTGATTTGTAGATTTTCAGTTTGGTGTTCATCTGCAAGACTGATGATTTCCAGATATTTTGCAGACTGTTGAAGGCTTGTGCTGCACAGCCAATTCTGGTGGAGATCTCCTTCTCGATGTTGCTGTCGGCTGAGATGTATCTGCCCAGGTACTTGAAGTCCTGAACTTCCTCCAGCTCCACTCCACGTATATAGGTTTTGGTTGCATTCTTGTTTTTTCAATTTCATCACCTTGGTCTTGTCAGGGTGGATCTTGAGCCCCACGCTTCTTGCTGTCTGGTCGACCGTGTCTGTCTTTTCCTGGATGTCTTTCTGGGTATGGGAGAGCAGGACGATATCATCTGCAAAGTCTGTGTCTTCGAGTCGGGCATTCAGTCCCCATACTAAATAAATAAATCATACACTTCTTAAGGTTGCAACAGCATTTTGGAAAAGGCACATTCCTGTTCCAGCATGACAGTGCTCCTGTGCGCAAACCAGGTCCCAAAAGGGTATTAATGAAGCCCTGTTTTCAACAATACTGAAGACCTTTGGGAAGGATTGAAGTGTTGAGTGCAAGCAAGGTCTTCTTGTCAAACACCAGAGTTTAACCTCACAAATGCTCCTTTGACCGAATAGGTACAAATTCATCCAGAGGAAAGGTGCTACATTTAAATGCCCATGGTTTCGGGAAGGGTTGTCCAACAAACTTCAGTCTTGTACACCGGTGGATCAACCATAACATTAAAATCACCTCCTTGTTTCTACACACATTGTTCATTTTATAGAAGCACTACGTAGTTCTACAATTACTGACTGTAGTCCATCTGTTTCTCTGCATGCTTGTTAGCCCCCTTTCATGCTGTTTCTTCAATGGTCAGGACTCTCCCAGGACCACTACAGAGCAGGTATTATTTGAGTGGGTCATTCTCAGCACTGCAGTGACACTGACATGGTGGTGGTGTGTTAGTGTGTGTTGTGCTGGTATGAGTGGATCAGGCACAGCAGTACTGATGGAGTTTTTAAACACCTCATTGTCACTGCTGGACTGAGAATAGTCCATCAACCAAAAATATATCCAGCCAACAGCGCCCTGTGGGCAGCGTCCTGTGACCGCTGATGAAGGTCTAGAAGATGACCAACTCAAACAGCAGCAATAGATGAGCGATCGTCTCTGACTTTACATCTACAAGGTGGACCAACTAGGTAGGAGTGTCTAATAGAGTGGACAGTGAGTGGACATGGTATTTAAAACCTCCAGCAGCGCTGCTGTGTCTGATCCACACATACCAGCACAACACACACTAACACACCACCACCTAAATAATACCTACTCTGTGGTGGTCCTGTGGGGGTCCTGACCATTATAGGGTGAAAGCAGGTTAAAAAAGTATGTAGAGAAACAGATGGACTACAGTCAGTAATTGTAGAAGTTCAAAGTGCATTTATATGGTAAGTGGAGCTGATAAAATGGACAGTGAGTGTAGAAACAAGGAGGTGGATTTAATGGTATGGCTGATCAGTGCATATAAAAGAACTATCATTAAACAAACATCTTAAGTCAGAATCTGAAGGAAATTGCTGTGTGTAAAAATACATTTTCCAATGTAATGACCTCCTCCAAACGTGCCTGGAATCAACAACAGGTCCAGACCCAAGTTTTTGAACCTTGTGTGGTAACAGTCCAACTTAAAATCTGGACCCAACTTGCCCACATGCAAAAATGGTCCAGAAGAAACACATTGCCATAAATCTCTAACACACACCCAAAATCACATGTATACGCAAACACACACACACACACCTTTTCCAGGATGGTGAGTTCCTCCTGCAGCTGTCGCTTCTCAGCCTCGGCTTTAGAGAGCAAGTTCTTGGTCTGCTTCAGTTCTTCTTCCAGACTCGAAACACGAGCTGAGAGAGAAAAGAGTCATTTGTAATCCAGCGGTGCTCTCACAGAGGTGGACAGACGGAGAAATGAAATGGAGCAATACTGAGACAGATCGGCACCTGCCTTACTCTCCACTCTAGCCTCCTCCCGTAAAGACAACCGCACCACACATACCAGGAACAAGGGGCCAGTGTGCCTTGCTCTGAGAAAAAGGAGGTACACACCCGACCCTCCCGAATATACCACACTTTACTCAAAACTGCGTAACAGAAATACGATTTCTTCTCATATTCCTTATTTTGAAAGTTTCTGCCATTAGCACATAATCTTAATCCAGTTTCTTTCTTTATTTACACTTCCATGTTCACCCTCCATACCAAACGTATTTACTTACTTTTTACCTTAGTTTTCTTCCTCTCACTTCACCTCATTCACTACATGACTCTCGCTGACTCTTCTATTCCCAAATCCTTTATTTACTCAATCATTGGCTTTATGACTCTCTCGCTCTCTCTTTTCTTCCTCAGTCCTTCCATTACTCGATCATTTACTTCTTGACTCTCTCTGTTGTTTCCTCACTCAATTATTCGCTGGATGACTTTCCTGCTCACTTCTTCCTCAGTCCTTTATTTATTCATTCATTGTATGACACTCTCGCTCACTCTTTTCTTCCTAAATATATTCCACCCTTCTTTACTCACTCCTTTACTCCCTCTATGCTTCCCTGCCTCCTTCATTACCTTACTTCATCACTTTCTTACCCAGTACCTTTTCCTCCCAATCTAGTATTATCCAATTACCCGATTGCATTACGCTTCCTCTCTACTGATGTTGACCTCCACTCTGACTGAGGAGAGCGAGACTGACACACGCCCCCTCCGACACGTGTGCAGTAGCCGACTGCATCTTTTAACCTGCATGAGGCGAGTTCATATTTGGATCAGTTTTGTGTACAGAGACACACCCTGATCACATTCTCCCCCGGCTCTGTGGACGCATAGAGGTCGTAATTGCATCAGTTATGAGAAATCCCCTCCGGCACCCCCTTGAACAACAGCCAGTCCTAGTTTGTGTTAGCCGGATGGCAGAGCTGAGTTTTGAAGTTAAGTTAGCATGTTTTATCGCTGCGCCACCTGAGCGCCCCACCTTTTGTTTCTTAACCCGTTCCACATACTGTATGTTCACTCCATACATCAAATTTCTCTTTAATCACTCTTTCAATACCTCACTAAATATGTCACTCCCACTGCCCCCTTACTGACACTATACTCCCTAATTTCCTTTCCATTCATTCACTCCTAGTTTCTTTTAACACTACTTACTTGTTCACCTCACACTCCAACTCACCTA
This sequence comes from Trichomycterus rosablanca, assembly GCF_030014385.1. Lineage (NCBI taxonomy): Eukaryota > Metazoa > Chordata > Actinopteri > Siluriformes > Trichomycteridae > Trichomycterus > Trichomycterus rosablanca. The sequence continues at coordinate 11,827,200 of NC_085996.1, read as the reverse complement.
AATCTCACTTTCATTTTAAGACTCATTAAATCCTTACCTTATTAAATCAATTGTTTACTACCTCTGTCCTTCACTTTCTCACTTAGTGCATCTTTATTTCCCTACATTTTCACTCCCTCACTTCCTTACTGTCCCTCTTTCTCAATCCCTCACTCAATCCCTTATTCTATGCTGCCTCACTTCACTTCTCCCTCACTTAAATTAGCCATTTGTCACTTCTCCTCGCTCAAATAGGATTTTTAACATCATGTGTTACATTATTTTGGTTACATTCATGACAGGACAAGTAATTACTGGTTACACAAGATTCACCAGTTGAAGTTTAATGTCAAACACAGTCACACACCTCACTTGCATGTCATTGGACTGTGGGAGAAAACCGAAGCTCCCAGAGGACACCCACGCAGACACGGGAATCAAACACATTCTTGCTGTGAGGCGACAGTGCTACCCACCTCGCCACTGTGTCACCCCACCTTGCTCCCAACCTTGCTAAGTCATTCCCTCAATCACTCTCAAACAATCACTCTCTTCTTTCAGACTGTCCCTTGCTTACTCACCCTGAAGGTCAGTGATGGTCTCAGAGCTCAGGCTGCGCTCCCTTCTCTCTGTCTCGATGGTGCTCTGCAGGTTAAGGTTGTCCTGCTCTAGGTTAAGTCGACTACTCTCCACCTGGTTCAGCTTCTGCTGCAGTTCCCTCAGAGAAAGCTCCAGCTGTTGGGCCTTGCTCCCCGCCTCGGCCTGAGCTTTTCTCACACGACCAGACTCCTCAACCTCTGACTTCAGCTTTGCATTCACCTCTTCTAGCTATAAGAGACAAAGTGAAACCGAGATTTTAAGGTCCTGTATTGATGGCCTGAATATGTTTTAAAAGGGCCATTCCATCCCCAGGACATTATATGTATAAATGTATATAGAAATTAACTTTAAAATGCATTTTTAATTGAGCAAAATGTCCTGCACATTGACCTTCTCGATAATCTAAAACAAATAATTTAAAATGTTAATAAAAACTCCCTATAACACTGAAAAAATAGTATTTGTTCATGTGGTGACTCCATATTTTATCTATGTTTTTAATATTTATTTTCCAGAAGAAGTTGATAATAATGTGGTTAAAATTCATGTTTTAGTCAAATTCCCAGGTTTGGTCCTTATGTTTTGACTCATTAGGGTGGTCATAATGTTTTGGCTCATTAGCGTGGTCACAATGTTTTGGCACATTAGGTTGGTCATGATGTTTTAGCTCATTAGGGTGGTCATAATGTTTTAGCTCATTAGGGTGGTCATGATGTTTTAGCTCATTAGGGTGGTCATAATGTTTTAGCTCCACCCTAATGAGCTAAAACATTATGACCACCCTAATGAGCTAAAACATCATAATGTTTTGGCTCATTTAGGGTGGTCATAATGTTTTGACTCATTATGGTGGTCATAATGTTTAAGGCCCATCAGGGTGGTCATACTGTTTTTGCTCATTAGGGTGGTAATAATGTTTTGGCTCATTAGCGTGGTCACAATGTTTTGGCACATTAGGTTGGTCATGATGTTTTAGCTCATTAGGGTGGTCATAATGTTTTAGCTCATTAGGGTGGTCATAATGTTTTGGCTCATTTAGGGTGGTCGTAATGTTTTGACTCATTATGGTGGTCATAATGTTTAAGGCCCATCAGGGTGGTCATAATGTTTTTGCTCATTAGGGTGGTAATAATGTTTTGGCCCGTTTAAGAGGGTGGTCATAATGTTTTGGCTCGTTTAGGGTGGTCATAATGTTTTGGCCCATTTTTTGGTGGATATGTTTGGCTCATTAAGGTGGTTATAATGTTTTGGCTCATTAAAGTGGTTATAATGTTTTGGCCCGTTGGGGTGGTTATAATGTTTTGGCCCATTAGGGTAGTCATAATGTTTTGGCCTGTTTTTCTGGGGTGGTCATAATGTTTTGGCTCATTATGGTGGTCATAATGTTTTGGCCCGTTGAGGTGGTTATAATGTTTTGGCTCATTAGAGTGGTCATAATGTTTTGGCCCGTTGAGGTGGTTATAATGTTTTGGCTCATTAGGTTGGTCATAATGTTTTGGCCCGTTAGAGGTGGTCATAATGTTTTGGCTCATTATGGTGGTCATAATGTTTTGGCCCGTTGAGGTGGTTATAATGTTTTGGCCCATTAGGATGGTTATAATGTTTTGGCTCATTATGACCACCCTAATGAGCCAAAACATTATGACCACCCCAATGAGCCAAAACATTATGACCACCCCAATGAGCCAAAACATTATGACCACCCTAATGAGTTAAAATATTATGACCACCCTAATGAGCCAAATCATTATAACCACCCCAATGAGCCAAAACATTATGACCACCCTCATAATGAGCCAAAACATTATGACCACCCTCATAATGAGCCAAAACATTATGGCCACCCTAATGAGCCAAATAATGACCACAAACATTATGAACAAAGAAAAGAATGAAGTTTAACAGGCAAATGGCACCCATTCTGTGGAATGACCCAAAAACACTGGGACAGGGGCATGCATACCACTACATATTGGACTGTACAGGCACCCCTCCATTATTGGTACATTTACATATGTGCAAGATACCCTTGTGGCACTAACACACCCTTATACCATGGCAAACGCTGGCTTTAAAACTGACTGGTACCCACTTAATAAGCTGTCAAAACAGCCGAGGGCATTGACACAAAACATTTGAATGATTCCTGTGGTATCGTTTACCCGAACATTACTGTCCTTTCAATATTTGTATGCTGTAAGATGGATCATCAGCAGGTAAAAGATCTTGATCTTGAAAAACACAGAATTATTTTGCTTTGATGTCCAATTCTGATACCCGAGCACTTATTGCACATGCTTTCGATGGTGGACATGAGTAAGCAAGGGCACTCTGAGTAGCCTGCAATTATGCAACCCCATACACAGAAGGGTTTGATGGACTGTGTTGTGACAAATCACTAGTATTAAAATTATCTGCAATTTGAGCCCCTCTGTTGGTCCCTCTGGGTCTTTGCTGTCCATGTGGTTATATATTTATCACAGAAGCCGGTCAGATGGTGACAGGCATTTAATATTATATGCTGACATGGACAAATAGAAAGCAGAAGTACAGGCTTCTTTCTGGCATGACTGTTTTAAAGTCCGTGATGATATAAAACCTGCTACGTTGACTTTAACTGGAAAAAACATTGATCAAGTCATTTGTTTCTGAAGATATGTAGGAGCACCGGCCTTACCTGTCTCTCTAGTTGGATGTTTTTCTCGGTCAAGATCTGTGAGTTGTGGCTTTTCTTCTTTAGCTCGGCCAGCTGTTCTTTTAGACTGTTCACTGAAAAGCACAAGAAGCAGATCTGAAACTTTTTGGTTGTGGTTAAAATGATTTCTAAGTGCTTCTGTGGTCAGAAAAACACATAAGCAGTTTAGTCAATGTTTAGGAAGAGGATACATACATTTAGTAAAAGCAATAGTAATAGTTCCATGCCGAGTAATAAGCATGAAATAATAAGTGTTTGCTTTTCAGTAGAACGTAGAAAAGGAAAATAATGAGTCAGACTCAAGAGTTGGCAGTACAAAGGATTAAGATTTAGGGAATTAACTGTTTAGGACTCAGAAAAGTGCATTTTTGGTGAAAATGTGAAGGTTTAGGTAATGCTACCTAAATTATTTAAATTTACTTTAGAGCTATTATTAATATATATTTACACTGATCAACCATAACATTAAAACTCACTGTTCATTTTATCAGCTCCACTTACCATATAGGAGAACTTTGTAGTTCTACAATTACTGAGTGTAGTCTATCTGTTTCTCTACATACTTTGTTAGCCCCCTTTCATGCTGTTCTTCAATGGTCAGGACCCCCACAGGACCACCACAGAGCAGAGCAGGTATTATTTGGGTGGTGGATCATTCTCAGCACTGCAGTGACACTGACATGGTGGTGGTGTGTTAGTGTGTGTTGTGCTGGTATGAGTGGATCAGACACAGCAACGCTGATGGAGTTTTTAAACACCTCACTGAGAATAGTCCACCAACCAAAAATATCCAGCCAACAGCACCCTGTAACCACTGATGAAGGTCTAGAAGATGACCAACTCAAACAGCAGCAATAGATGAGCGATCGTCTCTGACTTTACATCTACAAGGTGGGCTAACTAGGTAGGAGTGTCTAATAGAGTGGACAGTGAGTGGACAGGGTATTTAAAAACTCCACTCATACCAACACAACACACATAACACCACCACCATGTCACTGCAGTGCTGAGAATGATCCACCACCTAAATAATACCTGCTCTGTGGTGGTCCTGACCATTAAAGAACAGGGTGAAAGCAGGCTAACAAAGCATGCAAAAAAACAGATCAGTAATTGTAGAACTAGAAGTGCTTCTATATGGTAAGTGGAGCTGATAAAATGAACAGTGAGTGTAGAAACAAGGAGGTGGTTTTAATGTTATGGCTGATCAGTGCATATAAAGTAGACTCACCTTCGCTTTCTAAGCCTCGTTTACGTTCTGTCTCGAGTTCACTCTTCCTGAGGCTTTCTGTGTTCTGGTGCTGTAGCAGAGCGTTCTCTCTCTCCAACTTTCTTAAGGATTCCTCCACTTTGTGCCTTGCACTAATCTACTCAGATACAGTCAAAAAAGGACAACAACAAAGTAAAACAATAGTAAAATAATAAAATGGGAGGATAAAACTATATTGTTATACAGTAGCAATTCAGACATGCTGTGTTAAGCAAATGTATGAATGACACTTCAGGTCAAATTCCATGTTTTGTGCCTATTAAAGTGGAAATATGTTTTCTATAGGTAACTCTTTAAAAATGCCAGTTTTAAGACATTTTTTCTTTTTTATGCCACATTTTAATGGTAAATTCAGCAAATGAACTATAACTTTCTGTCAAATTGTGTAGAAGTGTGTTACCTGTAAATGATGTTTTAATTTGCATAATTTAACAAAACACAGAATTTTAAAATGAAATGAAACTGAATGTTAAAACTGAAGTGAAGTGTAGTAATTTTACCTCTTCCTCAAGATCCTTCGACAATTTATCTAGCTTCTCATTGGCAGATCTGTTAACAGAACACTAGACTTTAGATATGACGAAGTCATACAATCATATGAAGATAAAGAAATACAAACAAATGTGTCGATCTGTACCTGCATTTGCTTTCCAGTTCATCCTTGGCCTGAGTATCACGTTTGTAATTTTCTTCTAACTTCTTCAGCTTCTTCTGAGCATCATCAGACTGAACAGAAGGAAAATAGTCATGCATAATAATGCTTCAATATTTATTTGATACTGTATTGTTGAACACACAGGCATTTGGTACCATATTGGAAATAATACAAATGCAACAATTAAACCTATAGACATTTCCTTTAAAACCAACCAGATTTATTTGAGATTTAATTTTCTTTTTGCATGATTTCATATATGGTTTATGCCTGGTCTTAAAATAATAAAGTATTTGTACACCTGACCAGGGGTTTGTTGGACATCCCAACACCAGGTAGAATGACCTCTCTGTGATACTTTCAGCTATAACACCAGCCAATCTTCTGAGAAGGCTTCTCCCAAGACTTAAGACTAAAGTATATCTTTGAAAATGTGTGCCTATTAACTCAAAAGAGCATTTGTATGGCTGGGCACTGATGTTTGTCAAGAAAGCCTCAATTGATGTTCCAGTTTATTCCAAAGCCGGTCAGTGAGGCCGAGGTCAGGACTCTGTGCACTCCACTGAAGTTTCTTTAAACCAAGAGCTTCTTTATGTCTTTATAGATCTTGCTTTGAACACAGGGGCACAGTCATGCTGGATTTTAGCAATTACCTGTTAGGATTTTAGTAATTACCTTTTAGCAGTTGTTGTGGCTGTAAATTAGAAGCAGTGTCCCAATAATTTTTTTCTATATGGTGCAGGTCCTTTTAAATAATCTGTATCAGCCATTTGGAAAATCGCTGTTTATCCCAGTGTATTGACACTGTGTATAACAATAACTTTCCCTCTATTGGCCTACATTTTAGTTAAATAGGCAACTCAAGTAATCTGTGCATAATCAATATGTCAATAAACTGTGTGTACCACAACCACAAACTTACCTCAGATTTGTCTAAAAGATGTTCCTTCTCCGTTAAATCATTATAGTCAATCTCAATACTGGTTTGTTTTTTGCCCAGCAACCTAAAATTCAGAAATGAGAAAAACACATTTGTTTATTAGGATTTTAACGTCATGTTTTACACTTTTGGTTACATTCATGACAGGAACGCTAGTTACTCATTACACAAGATTCATAAGTTCACACAAGGTTATATCGAACACAGTCTTGGACAATTTAGTGTCTCCAATTCACCTCACTTGCATGTCTTTGGACTGTGGGAGGAAACCGTAGCACCCGGAGGAAACCCACGCGGACACGGGGAGAACATGCAAACTCCACACAGAAAGGACCCTGGGGGATCAAACCCAGGACCTTCTTGCTGTGAGGCGACAGTGCTACCCACTTGGCCACCGTGCCGCCCTGAGAAAAACAAAGAAACAGAAAGCTAAATATTAGAGTAAAAATGGAGTTAAACTGTGAATGAATGCAGCAGTCAGCTACAACCACTGTGATTACTTTCTACTCAAATAGTCGACTTCCTGCCCCCCACCTGTTTCACTTTACTTTACACAGGAGCTTACTGTAACTCCTCTGGTCCTGCTGTGTGTTTGTGTTTAAGAGAGTAAAACATTCCTTGAAAATTACACACACTTTTAATTCCTTTTATTTGAAACGCTGTGAGAATTGTGACTTCACAATATTTATATACTTTTAAACTAAAAAATGTTGGGCAGTGGTAATTGATCATTGTAATTGAGACATGTTCTGGAAAACTGGGGTCAGGGTTCTGTTCAGGCCATTGAAGTTTCCCTAATTCCTTAGTCAGATTACGTCTTTATGGACCTTGCTTTGTGAGCGGGGCAGTCAGGGGAAAACGCCATCCTCAAATTGTTGTCAAAATGTTGAAAGCATATAATTAATTTTATATAATAACACCAGATAGTGTTCGGGTAATGGACCATTTTCAGCAATGCAAAGACACTCACATGGTGATGATATGGTAGTGTGTGTTGTTCTGGTATGAGTGTATCAGGTGCAGCAGTAGTGTTGGGATGTGTGAATACTGTGTAAACTTCACGCCTCCTCCGACCTATCCGCCAATCAGGGTCCTTACACAGTATTTGAAGACCCCACCCACATACTCCGGTCATCCCTCCCTGCAGGCACTGCCAATTATGCACGCTAGATAATGTCCAGCCAAGTTTCGAACCCAGGAGTTCAGAATCTTGCCTCTAGTGTGCTAGCGGAATATCCCATGGGTTCATGCACATCGGGTGTTAACTGCCCCCTTGTCTTTTACCAGTGGAAATTTTCTGATCACAGGACCCTGTTGACTTTATAAAAAAATTTTTGTCTGGGGCATTTTTCTCCTCACAGCATTGGCACTGGGGTATTTAAAATCCCAACAACACTTGTGCACCAGATACAAGCTCAACATTTACATTTACATTTTCAGCATTTAGCAGATGCCTTTATCCAAAGCGACTTACAGTACTGTGACAGTATACAGCCTGAGCAATTGAGGGTTAAGGGCCTTGCTCAAGGGTCCAACAGCAGCAGCCTGGCAGTGGTGGGGCTTGAACCAGCGACCTTTTGATTACTAGTCCAGTCCCTTAACCGCTGGGCTACAACTGCCCTACACACTCAACACAAACTAAATGTCATTGCAGTGCTGAGAATGGTTCACCACCTAAATAACATCTGGTCATTGCGGGTCTTGTGAGGGTACAGGGCCACCGCAATTATACGTTAAAATTACTAGTATGGTTTAACTACAGTAAGTATAGACAAACACACACACACACACACCAATGACCACACAGACTTACTGGTTTTCTCTGAAGTAGGTAAAGCCCACGAAGGGTAGCTGATTTCCTGCGAAGGCACGTGGAGGTGGGAATGTTTCCACGTCACCTTTATCATCCTCAATGTCGTCAAAATTACTTGTGTCAATATCACTGTTCAACTCGGGCACTACTGGAGCCATGGCTAAGCAGGAGAGAGAGAAAGAGAGAGTGTGTGTGTGTAAGAGAGAGAGCGAGAGAGACATTTGTGTACTTTTTAGTGTGAGTCGTGTTGTAAAAGGCTCAGTATGTAGTTTACACAAATCAGATACTAGATGCAGGATGCGGGGTGACCACAGTAAGCCAAACTGGCCCCTGCTCCCTCTTGACCTGCTGTGCCAAGCCTGGCTTACTCAGTCATATTCTCACTCTTTTACACTCGTACTTCTTTCCAAATAAACACATTTACAAGGAAACACATGCACCAGAAAAGAAGTGCTACATTCTCCACAGCTTCAGGCTCATTCTCTTTGCAGAGTGCACGTATATTGAAGAAATTCCAAAGGGTGTTTGGTCCATGTTGACATAATTGTATTTTGTTACTGGTGCAGCTTTTACTGCTACATATTTCCGCTGCAAAGCTTCCATTCTACCACATCCCTGGGATGATCTATAGCAGCGATCCCCAACCTTTTTTGCACCACGGACCGGTTTCATATAAGATATAATTTCACGGGCCGGTGGGGGCGGGGGGATTTAAAATAGATTAACAACACTACTCACAAATGATGGAAAATCAGTGAGAAACCCAGATTTTTTCACTGCAACAAAACGCTCCCACCTAGGGGTGATAGGACACAATAACACCCGTGTTATTGTCCAATAACACATATGTTGGATATGGAAGCAGTGTTTTCGTTGCTTTTGTAGCAATCTCTAATTATTTATGCTTTTTGAGTGGCCTGGTAATAAATGACACATGGACCAGCACTGTAGGTTGGGGACCACTGATCTATAGGATTCAGATCTGGTGAGTAGACAAGCCACTGAAGTACTCGAAACTCAGCCATTTGGGTGGCGCAGCTGACAAACACTCTAGTCCACCAGTGCTGAGAGCAGTGTGATTGGCAGTGTGTCTGTAGAGGGAGGGACAATGGCTAAAACAGGATTTCTCATCACTGGGCAATTACGACCTCTGCTGACTGATCAAGATCATGAAAGGCTGCACCCCACCCCCAGCAGGTAAAAATACATAATCGACACCTTCTCACCCTCGTCAATCAGGGGTGGGACCTCCAATTGGTTTTCATTATTTTTTATTTTCTTTATTTTTATATTTTTCCAACCTTTTTCCCCCAATTTTCTCCCCTAATCTAATCATGTCCAATTACCCTGATTGCATCCTCCACTGATTCAACCCTCCACCGCTGACTGAGGACATTTCTCAACTGACACACGCCCCCTCTGACACGTGCTCAGTACAGACTGCATTTTTCACCCGCGAGTCGAGTTCATATATACCGATCAGCACTGTGCACGGAGAGCCACACCCTGATCAGCATTATTCCTCAGCCCTGTGCAAGCAGCAAGCATCAAACAGCCAGCAGGGGTCGTAATTACACCAGTTACGAGGACCGATGATCCGGCTTGCCCCTAACCTTATGAACAACAGCCAATCATTGTTCATGCAGCCGACAGCCCAGCCGGGTGGCAGAGCTGAGTTTCGATACGATGTATTCGAAAACCCAGCTCTGGTGTGCTAGCGTATTTTACCGCTGTGCCACCTCCAATTGGTTTTCATTGATTTCAGATCTTTCAGCCAATCCAACTGCTTAAATGTTAAATGTATACAATCAATTAAATAAACTTAATTATTAATTATTATGCTTTTAATTTTGTAGCAACAGTTTAGGGAAAGCCTGTTTCTGCAAGCCTATAATCGACAACAACTGTGCCCTTCGTACACAAAACAAGGTCCATAAAGATGTGGTTTGTAGAGGCCTGCCTCCACAACAACTAGACCCCTGACCTCAACCCTACTGAACAGCTCTGAAATGAATTAAAAGCGAATGCTGATCCGAGCCATGCCTTCTTGTCCAATATAAGCACCTGACCTTCCAAAAGCCGTCACAAAAGAGTGAACACTGTTATAACGGCAAAAGGGGCAACGTCATGATAGTTTTCAGTGAAATATCAAACAACTAGCTGAGACCATCTAAAACCAGCTCGTCCAGAGGAAAATAAGAAACAGACGATGATGTCTATGTGGAGCAGTCACAAATCATATGCTTTAATGGGTAAGAGAGAGAACAAGAGCGAGAGCGAGAGGCCCCCACAGTAGTGGTTTTGCATCAGTCCTCTCATTAGACGTTCTGCACTTACTAGAAGTTCCACCCAAACAATTTACCTAAAACAACATACACCATATAAAACAACTTTTTACTAAACAAAAACTCAAAACGAGCATTCAAATATGGCAAAGACGTCTGCAATTTGTCTTCAATTCATAACTGGTGCACGATATGGCCAAATGTATCAACATGAGCTTTGTTGGATATCCCAATCCAAATCCAAGAACCTTAATATGGTTTTGATTTTGAGTGTCTCCGTGTTAAAATTGTGCCCAATTGTGTTCAGGTTGTGGTGTTGGACGACAATTCATGGCTCCAATTTGACATTCCCAGTCAGATTTAGAAAAGGTCAGGGCTCTGTGAAGGCCACTGGAGTTCCTCCACACCAAATCATGCCTATGCTTATGGTCATTGCTTTGTGCACAGGGGTACAGTGATGCTAAAACAGGTATGGGCCTTCCCCACCCAAAATGTTGCCACACTGTTGAAAAGCTGTTATTTATTTTGTATAATTGATTTTATATACCTGTTAACAATGGGTGTCCAGCCAGAGCTGGCTTTTCGAATACATTGTATCGAAACTCAGCTCTGCCACCCGGCTGGGCTGGGTGGCTGCATGAACAACGATTGGCTGTTGTTCATAGGATTAGGGGACAAGCCGGATCATGGGTACTCATAACTGGTGCAAATACGACCCCTGATTGATGGCGCCTGCACAGGGCTGAGAAATAATGCTGATAAGGGTGTGGCTCTCCGTGCACAGTGCTGATCGGTATATATGAAGGAGAGGGTGTATGTCAATTGAGAAGCGTCCTCAGTCGGCGGTGGTGGGTTGAATCAGTGGAGGATGCAATCAGGGTAATTGGACACGACTAGACTGGGGAGAAAAGGTTGGAAAAATAGAACATTTAAAAAGAAACAGTGGGTGTCCAGATACTTTTGGCCATGTAGTGGATAAACTATTGATGTTTTTGTTCAGGAGTTCTTAACCTGAAGCCTGTGGGCCATTTGCAGACCACACTTCTAAAACTTCAGGTGTGTTATTTCTATGAATGACTTGATTCATGCCTTGTGACAAACTTTAATCATGTGACCACCCCTGCATTAATTATTTAAATGCTGATTTTAATTGGAGAAGCTTAGATATGCTCTAAAAATAAATCATTAAATTTGAAAGTTCAACATAAGGTATTTAAGAGGGGGTTATAAAAAGTCTAACCTGCTGTAGAGATCGGTGGAGGGGGCACAACTACAGAATAATGTCTTTCTGCCTTGCCATTTATGGCCAACAGTGGGGACATGGAGGTGCAGATGATTGACATGTCTGTTCTGCTTCATAGTCACCTGTACTTCATTGAGCATTAAATCACTCCAGATGGGAGTGTTTCTATTTATCAGGTTCTAATTACCGTCTCTTCTAATGGGCAACCTGCTTTCTTCTAAAACCATGATGCCGGGCTTGATGCCGCCCTGAATGAGCACACCCCAGAGGTGGATTAGAAGGCCCTTTACAGAGCAGGCCCCACATTTTGAACCCATGCTGAGCACAGACTGTGCCTGTTGGAGTGGGGTGCTGCTCCAAAGTAGCTTGCCATATAGTGGCAACCAGTTTTTATCTCTTTTCTGTCCATTTTCTCTGTTGCAGGCTGTGGATGTTGTTGTATTTTCGCCTCAGTGGCATGACCCGTCCAGTTACTTAAGACATTCTAAATAGCCGTACTATTATAATATTAATACAACTGTATAATTTTTCCTACATTAATATAGAATACAATGCTGCTGTAGGTAATGTTAAAATGTACAGACATACAACATTAACACACCATGATGTGGACAAACACAATCACATAAATAACACTTACTGTCCCGTATCGTGTCAAAGGTCCATTGGTCATTCTTGAAAAAGGGATGACGTTTGATCTCTTCCACTCCCGCCTGGCCGAGCCTCGTCTCCCTGAACATAGTAAAGCACAGGTCACCAACCCCAAATACAACCCCTATCACAAAGACTGCATATATACAGTACATGTACTGCCTGTACATTAGCTAGTCCATACAGCTGTGTGCATGTGACTGATCAGCAAGTGAGTGAGAGCCACAAGCAATGCAGTGCGAAGGAGCAGCCACACACACATACACACACACACTGTTCCCCTCCCATGCTTATACGTCCACCCTGGAGGGGTACAGCAGACCAGAAACCAGGCTGCCACATGTGAGACATTTGCAACTGCAGCCAAAAGCCAAAAGCAGGATCGAGCTCTGCTCACAAACTCAGAGAGGCTAAACTTCTTTTGAAAACTTCTAATCATGTGCTATAAAGACTAAAAGTAGTGCTCATTACATGTCTTATACCCTGGCCACAATATAACCCCATTCCTGAATGGCTGGCAATTCCTTAAAATAGCTAGTGTTGTAGATATGGTCAGCAGTTCAAAACCGGTCAGTTCTAAACCAATGCACCTGAATAAACATCACCATGCTGGCCGGTTTCCAGTTCAGTTCATTTTTATCAACCGCTTTAACCTGGTCAAGGTTGTGGCAGGTCTAGCTTCACCAGGAAATGCTAAACGCAAGGCAGGAATACCCAGGACAGGGTGTCAATCCATTGCAGGGCTTCGGCAATCAAGACACATTGACAATCAAGTATGTGTAGATACCCAGATACAAATATTTTTGGTGGGCTGTCACCCAAATACCCTCATATATCATATAATATAACATTAATAATGTTGAGATTAAGCGGCACAGTTGCTCAGTGGGTAGAACTGTCAATTCTTGGGTTCAATTCCTGGGTTCGATTTCATTGGAAATTAAATACCAATTTACATGCAAAAGAACACATAAACACTTTGCATTGTTATTAAATGACTGAATATTAATTCATTCAACCCCAGTAACCACTGGAGAGCATAACACACTCACTCATTCACATCTAGTAAATGCCAAGTAGCCTATCCACTTAGTGGTGTGTTTTAGTTGGTAAGAAACCCTGTCTTTGTCACCTGTCAGTCAAGAAGGCACAGATTAGGTCTTTGGCTTCTTTGGACATCCCAGTATCATCTGGGAAGGTCAGGCTGTTTTTGTGATTCATGATCTTGCCGTACGTTCCCACCAGTGACTCAGCATAAAATGGAGTTTCACCTGAAGTAGAGAGGAACAGTTATCAACTGAGAAGTAAAGAGAAGTGAAGAGAGAAGAGGAGAGGAGAAGAGAGTTTAGAAAGCGGCTCCCGTATGGCACAGGGGTACAATACACTAGCTCTGCTATCAGCCAGCCGGGCACTTGCACAGGCACCCAATTGGCTGTGTGCCTGTAAGGGGAGGGACAATGGCCGAACAGAGTTTCCTTATAACTGCTGCAATTGCGGCCTCTGCCACCTGACCGATGGCACATGTACAATGAGACTGAGGATAATAGAGATCAGTGCATGACTCTCCGTATGTGAAACAGATCCCCACATGAAACCACCTTGTTCAGGTGAAAAGATGTGGTCAGTACTGCACATGTGTCAGAGGGGGAGTGTGACGGTTGGGTTGCAATCCTCCTCAGTCAGGAGTGGAGGCCTGCAGCACTGATGGCAAATTACGATCAAGTGGTTGGATACTACTAGACTGGGAGGAAATGGGGGGGGTGCATAAATAGAAAATGCCACAAAAAATAGAAAGTTGATGAAATAAGGAAAGAAGAAAACAGAGATGTGAAAAGAAGAGATAAGGCAAGACCAAAAATAGAGAGATTACGCAAATAGAAGGGACCACACCAGACACGAGTAATACAAAAATAGGATGAGAGGAAATGAAAAGAGAAGAGAAGGAGGTGATGTCAGCACAGAAGAGACACAAGTGAAGAATTAAAAGGAGATAAGTACAGAGAGCAGACAACAAAAATCTAGTACTACTCACCAACCAGTAGCTCATAAATGAAGACTCCTACGGACCACCAGTCACACTCCCGTCCATAATAACCAGTTCCACCCTGCGACATCAGCACCTCTGGAGAAATGTAATCTGGGGTTCCAACCGCTGTTTCACAACGAACCATACCAGACTAAACACACACACACACACCAAATAAAAAATATATTATTTATGAAATATGCTGTACACATTTCTTCATGGCTGCTTCTTTTTCTCTGCCAGCAGCAGACTTTCATGGAGATCATGCTGTGCAACCTGTGAATCATCCAGCACTTGTGCAGGAGCCCTGACCAGACAGCAGAGGTCATAATTCTGCATGGCCAAGCATACAGTATGTGTGGAGTGAGAAATAGTGGTCAAAAAGAATGACTGCACAAGCATAGTATGTAAAACACGGGCAGCACGGTGGGTAGCACTATTTCATTTTGTGTTTTATTTTGATGCATTGTTTGTGTTGTCTGGGTGGTGGTAAAAATCATGGATAAATGTGGGTCGCTTGAAATAAATAAATAAATAAATATACACATTTTAACAGGCACATAAACAAGAAATTAACTTGTACACGAACGCCCCCTTGTGGAGGCATTACGTTACATCTTGTAAACCACAGTGGGACCAGATTGCCAGCATTTTTATTAATTAAGCATATTTCATTATGTGTTTTGTTTTTGATGTATTGTTTGTGTTGCCTGGGACATGTTAAAAATCATGGACGAAATGTGAGTTGCTTGAAAAAAAGAGTTTGAAAAACCATGCTGTAGGGCAAGGTTTTTCAAACCCTGAGTCGTGATCCTTGGGTGGGTCACAAAGCCAAAAAAATGAGTCACGGAAAAAAAATAAAAAAAATAAACTAATTTTAACAGGCACAAACACAGAATGAACTTGTACACAAACGCCCCCTTGTGGAGGCTTTACGTTACATCGTGTAAACCACAGTGGGACAAATAAAACCCTGCTGTAGGGAAACGTACACTGAAAAAGGGCCGAGGTCTAAATGCTTGACCCTCTACAACAGTGGTTTTCTCTGCCATACCCTGCGTTTCAATTGATTCCACTGGATGGCGCACGCCAAACACTACCGATCTTTGCTAAAGCCGAGTCTATGTGGTCTACATATTCATTTGTCACATTTGCCATCACCCTACTACCCCTTTGGAGTTGCCTATCGTTGCCTATTCAAAAATTCATCCTTTAATCACAAAAATAAAGGTTTGAATGTCACCAAAATTCAATACATGGGCAAAAAAGGGTGACCAACAACACTGTTCCCACTGAAACTGAATAAGGTAGGTGGGTAATCTTTACTTTAGATTTCACATGTAATTTATATTAGTTCCAAACCCCTGCACCCACCCGGCCCGTCTGTCAATTTTTAAAACCCAGTGTGGCGGCCCTTAAACCAAAAAGTTTGCCCACCCCTGCTCTACAATAATGAGGCTTTGGAGTGCTGTATGGTGCATTTTTCTGGCTGGGAAAAGGGCACTTACTATTTTGTGAGTAGATTGTAGAATCTATTACACAGAAAATAAAATATGTGGACACCAGTCCTATGATTTAGTTCAGGGGTTTCAGTCACTCATTGCTTAAAATATTCAATTCTATCAAATAAGTTGTATGTTTTATTTGTGGCAACAGATTAGGAAATGCTGTTTCCTGATCAAGCAGAGGAACTAGAGTGACCACAGAGCCTTTAATGCTGTTTTAAATAAATAGACACAAATCCCAGCAGGCACACTCTAAAATCTTTATGCTTAGTACAGGAGGCTGCACTTGACTTACCTGCCACAAGGTGGCAGAAATGTAATTCTAACTTGCCCCCTACATTTTTCCTCCTTAATCCTTAACCTCCCTACATAACCAACCACACGAACCACAACCCACCTTGTCCATTTTCATGCAGGTGCCGAAGTCGGCCAGTTTGAGATGTCCACTGCGGTCCAACAACATGTTGTCGGGTTTGATGTCCCTGTGGATGAAGCCCATGGAGTGGATGGCGTCCAGCGCCAGCACCACTTCAGCCGTGTAGAAGCGCGCCCATTCCTCAGGCATGTCGTAGTTCATGGTCAAGGTGACCAAGTCTCCGCCAGCCATGAACTCCATCACTAAGTAGAGGTGGCGCTCATCTTGGAAGGCGCAGCACAGCTACACAGTCACAAAGGCAACGTTAGTTAGGATACACATAGCTGGTACATTAAATCTAACAACACAAAGCCAAATGCTTTTAGCTATATGCATAGAGTGTGCCGCACAGCAATGTCACTCCTGAGGACCTGGGTTTGATTCCTGTCCAGATTACCATCTGGGAGGACTTTCACATGTTCCTCAGGTTTTCTTTTACCTCCCAAATAGATGCAGACAGTGGATTGGATAAATAGTTCGAGTAACACTGGCTCCACTGTAACCCTGACCAGCATACAACAGTAAATGAACAAAGTGGAAATGTAAGAAGTGGATCGATGATGCACAGCAACATTGGCTCATGTAACCTGGGTTCGAACTTCGCTTCAGGTCACTCTCTGTGTGTGTTTTCTTTAGGGTATGCGTTTAGTAAAAATGAATAAAATTATGAATGGTAGTAATTGATGAAAAGGATAAACATTTGGGCACTTGGGTGGCACAGCGGTCTATAAATCTAGCCAACCACCACTTCTAGTCAATGTTTTTAAGAAGTTGAGGCACTCAGATAGCAAGTTTGAATCTCAGCTCTGCTACTAGAAGGTCGGGTGCTTATACAGTCAATGATTGGCTCATCTGTCTGGTAGGGATTGCCAGAGGGGATTCCTTATAACTGCTGCAACTGTTTTCTCTGCTTACACAATACTGATTCCCATATGAACCAGTCTCGTGCAGGTGAAATAAAACAGTCGGCTATTGCAAATTTGGGTTACCTCCCAAATCTCAAAAACCTCCAGATAGCAGCAGTCTAATATGCTACCCACTGTGAGCCTGACCGGGATGAAGCTGTTTGTGGAAATCACTGAAAAATGCTAACTATAAGGGACCAACATTGTTGTTATTGCTGATAATAAGGTCATTATGTAGTAACACTCTTGTACCCTTGCTTTGGATGAGATGAACTGGAATTTAAGAATGAACTAAATTGGTTTAATGAAAATATTTGCATGTTAAGTTGGAACAAGAACGTTACTGGAAACTTACCTGTACGATCCAGGGGCTGTTGGAGAAAGCCATGATGTCACGCTCCTCCCAGAAGAAGGCAGAATCTGAACGCTTAATCATTTCAAACTTACTGAGCTTCTTCATAGCGTAGGCCTTCTTGGAGACCTTGTGTCGCACCTAAACACACACACACAAATAGTTTTGGTTACATTTGCAGCTAAAATGATTGGACCCCTTTGCTGCTTTACCAGCTCCAACCTTCCACAGTTTTCTACTTGATACCAATCGTGTCTGTATATACACACCAACAGCAAAGTGGGAGATTCAAACCCTGGATCCCAGAAGTAGTGGGCTTGTGTAATTTAGTGCTGCACCTGAGTAACTTAGATTTATAATAATAATAATAATAATATATTGAACTTACAGTACCTTTCACAAACCCAAGGTTGCTTCACGAAACAAAAGCCATTAGAGAGAGTGGAAATATTTAGAGAAGAGGAAGGTTTTTAGCTAAGAGATGCAGAGGAGCAAATAGATGGCAGACTGGGGGCAACAACACTAAAGCACCTACCACCCATAGTGAATCATCTTAGTGTTTATATTTGTATGGCAGTGGTGGATTAGCGCTTAAGGTACTGTGCCCTATCACCACCATCTACCACTGTTGGGCCACTGAGCAGAGCCGTTAACCCTTAACAGTTTGACTTGTATCCTGTCCCAACAGTAAGTCACATGGGTTAAAATTGCGCCTGCTAAATGCCTAAATGTGCAATGACTAGAGATTAAAATTAATTAGTATTTACTGAGGCTGTACGTCTTTCTTGCAGTTCCTCACAGCATAAACAAAATAAACTACTAAAATTCATTTTATTTTGTTGCAAAAACACCCAGAGTTTTTTATTTATTTATATTAGAGTAACATATTTAAAAAATGCACATCATGATGCTAACTAAACTTCAATTACAACCTATCATGTGCAGAATTCCAGAGAATTCCAACCCACACACTGTACGCTCATGTCTGTGTGGGCTTGTACAAACATGCAGAGGCTTACGAGCATCAGCACAGCCAAACAACAAGGCGATACATGAAGATAGCTTACTGATAAAGAATCACTACTGTGGTTCAGAGATGTTCACAAGTCACAAAATACGAGTCCGAGTCAAGTCACGAGTCTTTAGGCTAGAGTCCGAGTCAAGTCACGAGTCAATATAATATACACAAAACATATATTGGTAATGTAGTATAGAAACAAATAATATGTAAGTTCAGATAAAAAACAACAAGAGATTAGCAACTGTATTTAGCCGTTTTACTTTCCTAGCTACCGGTTAAAAGCTTAAACTGATACGTTTCGTTTTCACTGCAAAACAAAAGCGCAAAATAAATCAGGCACAGCGGCCAAAATCCCAAAAAAATAATCATAACCACTGCTTATCTTAGCTTATGTTCTTCCAGATGCTATTAAATTTATGACCGTGTGTCCCATTAGGAATATAATCTGTTAGTTTGTAAATGTGCTAATAATTAAAACCCTCCAAACTTTTCCCGGTTGTGAAGTAAAACACTAACTCATTAGAAAGCCAATCAAGCGTTTCATTGACACATCATCTGTGTGACACTGCAAACTCAATAAATACAAATAACAGCATTTCTTACTAAAAATTACAATCAGAAGGTCTGATTGGTTCAGAAAGCGGTTCTTCCAACCATTAGCGCCAATTCTGTGAGTGTTTCATTCACATCATTTGTTCCGGTGAAATGCACTACGTAGGGTATTCCACCATTTTAAGTGAGATTCCAAAGGTAGGGAGCGACACTTCATCGCTACGCCGGAAGCTGGCTGGAACATTAACCCATTTTGTGTGTTGCGGGTTACGGCTCGAGCTTTATTAGAGAGCACAAAATGACACGATCAGAATATAATATATAGTTAATTGTCACAGGTAATTAATGTTAACACATGCTGCTGACTTTTGTTGTCCATGTGTCATTTTTTGCGAGTCACGAGTCGAGTCTGAGTCATTTGAAATGAGTCCAAGTCGAGTCTGAAGTCGCTGTGTGTGTGACTTACGTGCGACTCGGACCCATCTCTGCTGTGGTTACACTGACTACATATACACACATACACACACACCACATGTGCACTGTTGCTCACCAGTTGCACTGCTCCATAGGCTCCTCTACCGATTAGTTTGATTCGTTCGAAATCGTCCAGCCTCACTTGCAGCTCCCTCAGCCGATTCACAACCTTCTCATCTACAGAACAAAACACAATTACAACTTTTTATGTTCACAATTTACAATAAGCACTTTTTTATTTACAGATCAATTAGCAAAAAAACTGTTACACCTCTACTCCACATTATAGCAGCGCCAAAATACAGATCATTAGCCAGGACATGTTTACTATCCAAACTTTTGCAATGTTTTGCGTTACACATTCCCCCTCAGGCCAAACCTGAAATAAATAAGGAACTGTTTGAAAGAAAAAATGGTGTGGATGATATCAAGGCTCACTCCTTTTTCTGCAGAACTGACTTCAGTGTTGTACTTGTAATTACATGAACAAGAATCATCAGTTCAAGTGTTTAAAGTTAAACACAGTCACGGACTGGGAGGAAACCCGCGCAGACACGGGGATAACATGCAAACTCCACACAGACAGGACACAGACCACTCCACTTGGGAATCGAACCCAGGACCTTCCTGCTGTGAGGGGACAGTGCTACCCACTGAGCCAATGTGCCGCCCGACATCAGCATGGACATGTGGCAGCAGTCAAACATACCACCATACATACATGGACCTGGTGGACCCAGACCAATTGTGGAATGGCAAAAACCCAGAGCTTGCCCTCTATATGGGTTCACTTTTCATTGCTTCCTTGATAATAATGACACATACAATCCCCAAAAATGGGGGAGGGAGGAGGAATCAAAGTCTGTGTGTATTATAAACTTCATAAGCAGGTCTGTTAAGGAAGTTACTGTAAGTGTGTGATGAAAGTGGCAGCTGCCAAACACGTCTTGGCTGATTAAATTAAATGAAATTCCTTGGTTAAATTCCTCCCTAAATTCTTTAGATTCCTCAGTTAAGCATAAGTATGGAGTCATGTGTGGTTTGTTTAGTAATGACTTACATCTGCTCAGGAAGGCATCAATGTTTTTGTTTTTCCTCAGTGCCGGATGGTTCAGATCAAAGGTCAAAGCATTTATGGAATCCTGCACAAAGAACAAAGAATTTAATCCAGTAGATAAATCAAACTAGACAAGAAAATGTCCGTCAGGGTATGAGGGAGACTATTAGTGACTTTTCAAGATCAGGTTAGTCAGGTATGCTATAAACCTGGGGTTAGGGCTAGCAACAAAATTAGAACTAAAATGAGTCAGAAGATGGATACATAGTCAGACAGACAGAAAGATGGGCAGACAGACAGACAGACAGACAGACAGACAGACAGACAGACAGACAGACAAAAATGATTGATAGACAGACAGACAGAAGGATACGTAGACAGACAGAAAGATAGATACATAGACAGAAAAGTTGATATGCAGACAGACAAAAAGATTGATAGACAAACAGAAAGATAGATACATAGTCAGACAGACAAACAGACAGAAAGATAGTTAGAAAGACAGACAGATAGATTAATAGACAGACAGACAGAAAGATAGATACATAGACAGAAAGGTTGATATGCAGAGACAGACAAAAAAATTGATAGACAGACAGACAGAAAGATTAATAGACACAGAAAGATAGATACATAGACAGACACACAGACAGACAGGAAGATAAATACATAGACAGAAAGACTGATAGACAGACAGACAAAAAGATTGACAGACAGACAGAAAGATAGATATATACAGACAAACAGACAGAAATATAGATAGATAGACAGACAGACAGACAGACAGGAATATAGATAGATAGGTAGATAGATAGATCACATCTGGAAGAACATAAGCTTAGGTAAGCAGTGGTTATATATTTTTTTTTTTGCGTGTTTTGGATTTTGGCCGCTGTGCCGTGATTTATCATGCGCTTTTGTTTTGCAATGAAAACAAAACATATCAGTTTAAGCTTTTAACTGGTACCTTCTTGTTACGGAAATTACATTCACTTTACACTCTTACAGGTTGTAATACTTATGTTGGGTTCATTGTTTTAAAATGGTAAAAGTCTAGAATTACACAATGATTCTGTTACAATTACTCTAGTAGCTTGTGTCACCGTCACCACCTGTATCAAATAAATAAATGTGAACTTTTACAGTTGGCATGCAGTGTAGACATTTTTAAGCATCTGACTCTAAAGCACTTGAAACACTTGTGACTGTGGAACTCAAATGAAAAGTTTTTTGTTGGTCCTGTACGTGCCGGTCTTCATGCCACCTGGTATCTGGTCAGCGATACTAATCAGGGATGTTACTGCAGTGCTAAAAATATATTCAAAAGAGACCTCCCACCTCACAACACCACTATTAACCAAAACAACCCCTATTGCTCTCTCAGGCACACACACACACACAAACACACACACACACACACACACAGACAAACACCTCTACTATGCAGCATGCAAACACGAGATTCTACAGAGATTAAACTGGACTCTGCTGCTTTGTTTGCTCTTCCCGCTTTCCCGGCTTAAGTCTAAACTTCCCATAAACACACTCACACAATTAATATCAACCCTACAAATGAGCCACAGCATGGTGTACACACACACACACACACACACATATACAGAAGCAGGAAGTGGCAGCTGCTGTGCATGCTGGAATTGGTTATCTTTCTTCTCAATTCGAGGATGTGACTTCAGCTTCCTGAATGTTTTCCCAGAACGCTGGAACGAATTATTACATGTAGCCAGCTAGCAATTACCTCTAATCCTAGATTAAACAGCACAATAATATGAACAATGAATCATTAATTTTTCAAATCAATCCCAATTTTACAACAATGTAAGTCATTACCATTTGGTCAGTTTGGTCAGGGTTATAGTGTGTCCAGATCCACCCAGAAACACTAAGTACAAAGCAGGACTACACCCTTAACAAAGCTCTAGGCCATCACAGGTCAATAAACTCAACAATTCACAGGGGCAGTTCACTTAATCATCTAAAGACAATTCAGTGCACCCTCCACCTTTTCTTGAAAGCTAGTAATTAACCCTATTACTAGATAACCATTGATGTCATAAGTTCAAGACTAAAATGTAGTATATGTAATGTATATGAATATACAGCATGTGTATCATGCAGTATATTTACATTTACATTTTCAGCATTTAGCAGACGCTTTTATCCAAAGCGACTTACACAATGAGCGGAACACGATGAGCAATTGAGGGTTAAGGGCCTTGCTCAGGGACCCAACAGTGGCAACTGGGTGGTGGCAGGGCTTGAACCAGCAACCTTCTGTTTACTAGTCCAGTACCTTAACCACTGAGCTATCACTGGCCCCATCACTGGTATATGTCTTAATGTAATATGTGTTAATTTACATTTACATTTGCAGCATACACTGATCAGCCATTACATTAAAACCACCTCCTTGTTTCTACACTCACTGTCCATTTTATCAGCTCCACTTACCATATAGGAGCACTTTGTAGTTCTACAATTACTGACTGTAGTCCATCTGTTTCTCTGCATGCTTTGTTAGCCCCCTTTCATGCTGTTCTTCAATGAACCACCACAGAGTAGGTATTATTTAGGTGGTGGAACATTCTCAGCACTGCAGTGACACTGACATGGTGGTGGTGTGTTAGTGTGTGTTGTGCTGGTCTGAGTGGATCAGACACAGCAGCGCTGCTGGAGTTTTTAAACACCTCACTGTCACTGCTGGACTGAGAATAGTCCACCAACCAAATATATATCCAGCCAACAGCACCCCGTGGGCAGCGTCCTGTGACCACTGATGTAGGTCAACTCAAACAGCAGCAATAGATGAGTGATCGTGAGTGGACACAGTATTTAAAAACTCCAGCAGCGCTGCTGTGTCTGATCCATTCACACCAGCACAACACACACTAACACACCACCACCATGTCAGTGTCACTGCAGTGCTGAGAATGATCCACCACCCAAATAATACCTGCTCTGTGGTGGTCCTGTGGGGGTCCTGACCATTAAAGAACAGTGTGAAAGCAGGCTAAAAAGGTATTTAGAGAAATAGATTAACTACAGTATATAAGGTTTTAACCTGTAGTGAATATATGCAGTGGAACATTATAATAATAATGTATAATAATAAAGCAATTAATGTATTTTTCCCTAGCTAAACTACACTAGTTTGCCAGTTTCTGGAAACCATCTTGTCCTCACATAATTTGAATAGTGGATGTCATTAGTTTAAAGTAAATAGATAAACAGTGACATTAAGTTAATACATAACACCCGTTTTGTTCTTTTATAAGTCTTTATATTAGTTTCAATGTTGTAATACACACAGAATGTGGCTTGACTTGGCAAAATGCTCCAAAATTATCCAAATAATCCAACAAAACCTCCAAAAGCATTAATGGTGCATTCACAGACTTTTAAAATTTGCATCATAACTATCAGAATTGTTCTTTTCCTGTTTGGCCCAGAAGACAAAGGACATGACGTCTGTTATTTCCAAAAAAAAAAATTTCAATGGTGTACTAGCCTGGAGAATGAAGCTGTCTTTCTTGATCTTATAAACAAATAGCTTCCGTTTTGCAAAATAAAGTCTTTATTTGCATTTGTTACTGTCAACTGGGTTTACTGACAAGAGTTTTATAAAGAATTCCTGAGCCCTTGATGCTATATTCATTACAGAAGCATAAAAAGGTCCTTTGTCCCCAGAGTCATTGGGTTCTATAACTTCAGCATTCGAGGACAGCGGGTGATAGATAAGGACTGAGGGCCCTACATGTAGCCATGTACAGTAGGTATGTGTATATACATGTATATAGTATATTTATACACATGCTTATGTATGTCGGTGTATATATAGATATGGCTATATTGGCCCAATTCAATTCAATGTGTGTTGTGTGTTTGTGTTTAATCAGAGAAGCTCCCAAAGTTCATTGGGTAAGACCACGCTTTCACAAACACACACACACACACTGTATAGAAAAGAAGACATCAGTGTTCTTTGAATAGAAAATATGATGATTTGACTGTATAAAAGGATGCCAACCAGAAACAATTTTCCGCTCGAAATAAAAGCTCGTTTGACAAGTCTTCCTACCCTTAACAAGTGCCCTTAAGTTACATTGCATCAAAGGTGTGGATCTGCCCTTCAATGCTTAAGGGGTAATTATGGTGCAATTATGCTTCCGGGTCAGCTAATAGTCGTTCAATAGTTTTTCAGCAAAGCTCTGTAAACTGACTCGTTAGTTTGGGTGAGGTGTGTAATAAACAATGAAACATGCTGGGCAGGGGTACTGCAAGACTTAAGGAACTACCAAGTCGACACCCCCACACACACACCTCACTGGAACGAGATCAGGCTAAATGGCATGCACATTCCTGAAGGGAGGGCGTGTCACCACACACACAGAGATCATATCTCACAAAAGCTGATAAGACTGAAAGACTGAGAAACACCAGTTCAGACCTCTGGCTACCACCTCTTGTTATTTGTAAGCACTTTTGAACAGTGCTTTACATTTACAATTTCTAACATCTGTTTTAATATTAGAACCCGGCTGTTTTCAGAGATTTCAATGTTAAGTTAAGATGGGGCCTGGACAGGTATTTAGGGTATTTAACAGGGTTGGTGGAGAAAGCAGTTCTGTCGTAGAGGATTTTACTTTTCTTGTCCCATCACCTTGCCTTCATAAAATCATTAAAGCTTAATAACATAAAGAGTGAGTCACCAGGCCAAGAAATCCATAACACGTCAACAATTGGGCCACCCTGGATTGACATCAACTGGTTTAATAATAGCCACTCATAAGCACTGCATGTACAGAGATGTCTAAAGATCTCAAAAGCTGAGACCTAAATTGACCCATATTGCATCAGTTAGGCTTGATATTTTGTCCCCGAAAATACATCGCAATCCTTATATGCAAGTAAAATGTTTGCCTTTTCCACATCCTATGAATCCACTTATTCTGGCCAAAAAATTGTCTAATGTCTTTCAAACGACTGCAAAGTTTCTAGAGATTATTAGATTGAATCCAAGGCCACAAACACGATATGCATTGGGGGACATGTCCCCTCCAATATTTAGATACGCTCAAAACGTCCCTTTGTTTAATGTTTAGATTTGTAAGTGTTCCCATCGGTTGCTGATATGGCAGGAATGTTTTAGAATGGCAGGAAGTCACCAACCCACCCCACCTTGATTTCCCCCTTTCTCAGTTCAAATCATGGCTACCTTGGTTTAATGTTATACTATTGGTATCAGTTATCAGAAAAAGGTCTGTATGATAAAGTAAGTCAGTTTTATAATATAGTGCTATATATAGTCCATAATGGACCCATATATATATATGGGGACAGTGGTAGCCTAGTGGGTAGGGCTTTGGGCTATTTACATTTACATTTTTGGCATTTAGCAGACCCTTTTATCCAAAGCGACTTACAGTACAGTTACAGTATACAGTCTGAGCAATTGAGGGTTAAGGGCCTTGCTCAAGGGCCCAACAGCAGCAACCTGGCAGTGGTGGGACTTGAACCAGCATCCTTATGATTACTAGTCCAGTACCTTAACCACTAGGCTACGGCTTGCCCCAACTGCAAGGCTGAGAGTTCGAATACCAGCTCTGCCATCCAGCCACTGTCAGGCCCTTAACCCTGTCTGACCAGGGGCGCTGTGCAATGGCTGACCCTGCGCTCTGACCCGATATGCAAAGAAAGAACTTAGTTGTACTGTAAACATGTATATGTATATATGACACATACAGGTATTCTTTTTTATTCTACATTTTAAATAATCAATTGCATGACCTTGATTAAAAAGTTTAACCATTAAACATGGACCACTGGTTGGCATGTTCTGGCAAACAGAATGGATCCACAGATCTAAAATCTCAGCTCACCAATATTCACTACAAACACCCAGATTCTGCTTACCAACAGACTCTCCAAATTAAGGGCTGATCGCTGGTCTCTGATCAAGGCCTCCAGTTTACTAAGTCGGGACTCGAGTCTCATCTCAGCTCCGGGCGTCATGGTGCCAGTCAACAGAGCTCAAAGTTCTCACAGACATGAGACAGAAACACAGCAGATCTGGGCTGATCGTAGAGCTTAAAATCCAGGAATTTGGAAATGAAAACAAGACTAGATCCTCAGTCGGTTTGTATCCGGAGTTTAAAAAGTTCTACCGGTGTCCTTCCGAACAGCCCCTGTTAAATTAGTGACCGCATGCGTCCTCCGTCCTCCTTCAGTCACAGTGCGGGACACGAACCACCCACATGCGCTCGCTGAATTAAGAAGGAACTAGTGCGCGTTTATCAGCCGCTTGTGTATCTGTACTGAACCGAACACAGTGAGGTTGAGGAATTCCTGCTCTCTGATCTCACCCCGCACTTTTAGCACTGCTCTCAAAGTCTGAGTAGAATTCAATATAAAGTCCAGTAGTTTAGTCTAGATCCTCAGGTTTGTATTAAACAGTTCTACCGGCGTCCTTCCGAGCAGCCCTTATTAGTCTAGTAACCGCATGTGTCCTCCTCCTTCTGTCAGTCAGTGTGGGACACGAACCTTCACTGATCTTCTGCATTCACCCACACGCACAGACCTGATTGAAAAAGAAACTAGTCTGTGTATGTGTACTGAACCGAAGACTGTGAGGTTGGGGGTATTCCTGCTCTCTGATCTCACCCCGCACTTTTAGCACTGCGCTCCTACTTTCAGCGCTCAGTGGCGCAGCGTCGCTACAAATAAGCGCTTACTGGCCCTGCACTAAAATAACCAGTTACACGTGTGTATTTCAGCACCTTCTGTACCCTGTGTGTTCAACCATTAAGAAAATTCACTGGTGTTTACTGTGTAACTTACGGGCCCAGATAGTGAGAAGAAATAATGGCCATCCAATACAAAGATTACTTCAAATTTTTTTAATATCTACATATAATATTCTTGTCTTGATGTTATTAATAGATAGATAGACAGACAGACAGACAGACAGACAGACAGACAGACGATAGATAGATAGATAGATAGATAGATAGATAGATAGATAGATAGATAGATAGATAGATAGATAGATAGATAGATAGATAGACAATCAGACAGACAGGCAGGCAGGCAGATAGACAGACAGACAGTAGATAGATAGATAGATAGATAGATAGATAGATAGATAGATAGATAGACAGACAGACAGACAGACAGACAGACAGACAGACAGACAGTAGATAGATAGATAGATAGATAGATAGATAGATAGATAGATAGATAGATAGATAGATAGATAGATAGATAGATAGATAGATAGATAGACAACCAGACAGACAGGCAGGCAGGCAGATAGACAGACAGACAGTAGATAGATAGATAGATAGATAGATAGATAGATAGATAGATAGATAGATAGATAGATAGACAGACAGACAGACAGACAGACAGACAGACAGACAGACAGACAGACAGACAGACAGACAGACAGACAGACAGATAGATAGATAGATAGATAGATAGATAGATAGATAGATAGATAGATAGATAGATAGATAGATAGATAGATAGATAACACAATTTCCACTTTATTGGCAGATATTGGAAATTTAACCAGGATTGATTGGAACCTACACAGTACTGTCAGATTATGGATACAGAATTGGCTGCCATTTCTTACAAAAAGCACACTGGGACGCAGTGGCGTAACTAGGAGCTCAACAAATTATATATATATATATATATATGCTGCATACTGAAATCTGATCAGAATGAGTTAAAGGTAGGTGAAATAAAATTATAATGAAGTGAGTTCATGTCATGGAGGGCCCCCCCCTGCCATGGGCCCCAGTGCACTTGCCCCCCCTGTAGTTACGCCCCTGCTGGGAAGAAACATTGGGCACACCAACCCAAAGCAAAGAAATTCATAACAAAAAAAATGAATTTTGGAGTGGCTTAGTCACAGCCTGATTTTAACCTGATTGAACATTTGTGGAAACACCTGAAACTGCTTCTGAACCAGTCCCCAAGTAACCTGGTAGAATGACTCAATCAAAAATGCTCTATCACATGGTAAAAACAAAGTAAAAATTATCCAGACTTTTAAAGACTTATCCAAAAATACTAAAAAATCTAAGCTATCAAAGATGTATACCCTAAAATATGTTTTAATGTAATGTATTTGTGTACAGTATTTTGTCAGACACAGCAGGTCAGTTAGCTAATTGCCAATTAACACAGTGTAATACTAGTTGTAAGGTTTACTACTATCCCCAAGGCTTAGAAAAGAAGAAGCTAATAATAGATCCATTTACAAGGTGATATCCTACATAAGGGAGAAAAGTAAAGTCATACCTGAGCCAACACCTTTCAGAGGCATGTAAGCCTGCATATGATCTGTTTATTAAGCAACAATATTATGCTGTTAGAAGATAAACACCAGATTTGTTTGCCAGACACATATTATTAAGCATAGTTAAATACTATATTCAGTAATAAGATACCAAATCCAAAGACCTCAATCCATTCTAAAAATAAACTTTTGTGATGTCCATAGTTATATAATGTACTATTACTTTGTGGCACTGCCTCCTAATTTCTTATTAGTTATTATGTTTGATTACAGGTGTTGGTTTTGCTGTGACCAAATAAATAAGGTTAGTGTGGCTGCACCCATTACAAAGTACATAGAACAGATGGAACAGTGGTATCTTGCCAGGACCAGAATAATAAGATCTAACTCCAAACCAAACCTAATAATAAGATCTAACTCCATTGAAAAAAAAATTCAAGATAGTAAAAGTAAATCCAATGACCACCAAAAACAGGTCTGCCATAAATTAGAAGCTGCTGGAAAGTAGGTGAAACTGTCCCCAGTCAAGTAAGCTTTAAATTGCTTTGTGCTTAAAGGTTGCAGGTAAAATCACTTGGTGAAAGGTAACGTCACCTGGTCATTTTGCCATGTTCATGTGATTAGCTAAAGATTTAAGATTAACTAAAGATGCCGCTCAGGTGGCGCAGTGGTAAAGTACGCTAGCTCACCAGAGTTGGGGTTTCGAATACATTGTATCGAACCTCAGCTCTGCCTCTCCGACTAGGCTGGGCGGCAGTATGAACAAGGATTGGCTGTTGTTCAGGGTTAGGGGTAAAAAGTCGGATCATAGGTCCTCATAACTGGTGCAACTGCGGCCCCTGCTGGCTGACTGATGGCGCCTGCACAGGGCTGAGGAATAATGCTGATGGGGGTGTGGCCCTCCGTGCAGTGTACATTTACATTTTTACATTTTCGGCATTTAGCAGACGCCTTTTATCCAAAGCGACTTACAGTACTGTGATAGTATACAGTCTGAGCAATTGAGGGTTAGGGCCTTGCTCAAGGGCCCAACAGCAGCAACCTGGCAGAGGTGGGGCTTGAACCAGCGACCTTTTGATTACTAGTCCAGTACCTTAACCACTAGGCTACAACTGCCCTACACAGTGCTTGTCAAGTATATGAACTCGACTCGTGTAGGTGAAAAATGCACTATCTGTACTGACTGTGCATACCGGAGTGGGCGTATGTCAGTTGAGAGGCGTCCTCAGTCAGCGGTGAAGGGTCGAATCAGTATAGAAGATGCATTCAGGGTAATTGGACACAACTAGACTGGGGGATAAAAATTGAAAAAAAAAAAAAAAAAAAAAAAAAAAAAAAGATTAACTAAAGATTTTGGAGCAGGGGTTACTTTCTTCCATAAGCAACCCTTAAGTCCTGGGCAATGTGAAGCCCATACCTGGATTACATTTGACCAATTTATGATGAGCAATATGATAATGTGATGAAATAAATTTTCTGACATTATTGGTTTCATCTCAATACAAATAGCTAAGTGGCACTTTGTAGGCACAGCAACTTCATGCATTTTATTCACCAAATGAATAGTTTGGAACATAACCAGAGAGCCACTTAACACCCATCAGTGTCCAGAGGTCCAAGAAAGCAAAACTGGAAGAGGAAAATATGGCATTACTCTTATTATTTGCTAATGAAAACAGCACTGGTAAAAATATACAAATATACAAAAATACAAAAATACAAATATACAAAAAAAGCATTATGTTTTGCAGTTGTAGCCTAGTTGTAGCCTATCGGTTAGAGTACTGGACTAGTAAGCAGAAGGTTGCTGGTTCAAACCCACCACTGCCAGGTTGCCACTGTTGGGCCCTTGAGCAAGGCCCATTGCTTAGACTGTATAATGTAAGTCGCTTTGGATAAAGCGTCTGCTAAATGCTGAAAATGTAAATGTAAATGAAGTATGAGTAATGTTAAAGTGGATTGGGACACGAGGTATCACAATGCACAAATGTATAGATGAGCATTATGGACATGTTCCAAACGGTTGGTGTTGATTCAGCTAATAAAGCTTATTCATATTAAGTTATATTTAGCTGTATTATTATATCAAATGCTTTACTAAACTTAACAATTAATTAGCAGTCTGGTAGTATGTTACATGTTAACTGTGTCCCTGAGGAGAAATATAGATAAAGTTATTAGAGCAGTGGTAGCTCAGTGGTTAAGGCACTCAACTAACTAGTAATCAGAAGTTTGTTTATTCAAGCCCTACCAATTTCAACTTGCTACAC
The DNA here is from genome assembly GCF_030014385.1 of Trichomycterus rosablanca. Lineage (NCBI taxonomy): Eukaryota > Metazoa > Chordata > Actinopteri > Siluriformes > Trichomycteridae > Trichomycterus > Trichomycterus rosablanca. Next base: position 11,796,166 of record NC_085996.1, on the reverse strand, counting down.
TTGGGCCCCTAAGCAAGGCCCTTAACCCTCAATTACTGGAATTGTATTAAGTCAGAACTGTAAGTCGCAAATGTAAATGTAAATAAATGTGTGTATGTGCCTTTTTATGAATCTTGTTCCTGTCCTAATAAAACCAGAGTCCGTTTCCGCAACCTAGAGGGGAAAAATATGTTTTTCTAGATTAAAAATCGACATGAGAATCAATTTAACTGTTTTGTGAAATCGACTCAGGAATCGACTCATCAAAATCTCCTTCATCAGGGTTATGGATTTGTTTTCAATCTATGACAAATGTCCCCCTTACATCATCAGCATGTCAGTATTTATTCTGAAAAAAGGCAAAGATGCATAGTTGTGGGGAGCTCAATGTAGAATAGGGTGGCACGGTGGCCAAGTGGGTAGCAGTGTTGACTCACTGCAAGAAGGTCCTGGGTTCGATCCCCAGGAGAGGCGGTCTGGGTCCTTTCTGTGTGGAATTTGTATGTTCTCCCCGGGTGCTCCGGTTTTCTTCTACAGTCTAAATACATGTAAGTGAGGTGAATTGGAGATACAAAATTGTCCAAGACTGATGAGCCTTGTGTAATGAGTAACTACTGTTCCTGTCATGAATGTAACCAAAGTGTAAAACATGACGTTACAATCCTAATGAACAAACAAACAATGTAGAGGCCCCACAACCAGGGGCCACGCTACCATGGAAATATACCACTGTGCAGGTATGCATGCAATATTGGTAATACAGTGGAATTCACAATTTCATGTGAGATTTATGCTATTGGTTAGAAAACTGTTAAAGGCCTTTTTTACAGTTGAAATGTAATTTTAATGTTAAACCAAACAGTTTAATAGAAAATTCACTTTCCTTTCATTTGTCTCCCCTTTCTTAGTTTTCTTTCTTTCTAATACTGGTAACAACATTTTACTTTAAATGAGACATAACCTTATGTCCTTATGTGTATCTCAATGCTTGCAAGCACTGTTTGTGCCTGGTCTGTTGGAGGCAGACCAAATCATTTTATGTAAATACATGGCATCCTTAAATAGGTATATAAAACCAATAATACATTTGAATGGCATTGACGTGATTTGACAAAATATTGTTGTTGTTTTTACCATGTTTCATAGCTTTTAAAATAAATAATAGAGAAAACTTTGGTAGAAGAGACTTTCTGGAATCGATTCCTAAGATTTTGATTCAGTATTGGAATCGACTCTAGTATTTCGACAAACGCTTTGGTGTCGATTCGATTGAGTTGATTGAATCAGACTCCTTTCGTTTAAAGCGGCTGTCGAAATCCGTTTGTCATTACATTACATTACATTTGAATGGCATTGACGTGATTTGACAAAATACTGTTGTTGTTGTTGTTTTTTTACCATGTTTCATAGCTTTTAAAATAAACAATAGAGAAGACTTTGGTAGAAGAGACTTTCTGGAATCGATTCCTAAGATTTTGATTCAGTATTGGAATCGACTCTAGGATTTCGACAAACGCTTTGGTGTCGATTCGATTGAGTTGATTGATTCAGACTCCTTTCGTTTTAAGTTGCTGTCGAAATGCGTTTGTCATTACATGTTTTGAATGGCATTGACGTGATTTGACAAAATATTGTTTAACAGCTTTTAAAATAAATAACAGAGAAAACTTTGGTAGAAGATACTTTCTGGAATCGATTCCTAAGATCTTGATTCAGTATTGGAATCGACTCTAATATTTCGACAAACGCTTTGGTGTCGATTCGATTGAGTTGATTGAATCAGACTCCTTTCGTTTAAAGCGGCTGTCGAAATCCGTTTGTCATTACATTACATTACATTTGAATGGCATTGACGTGATTTGACAAAATACTGTTGTTGTTGTTGTTTTTTTACCATGTTTCATAGCTTTTAAAATAAACAATAGAGAAGACTTTGGTAGAAGAGACTTTCTGGAATCGATTCCTAAAACGCTAATTCAGTATTGGAATCGACTCTAGTATTTCGACAAACGCTTTGGTGTCGATTCGATTGAGTTGATTGATTCAGACTCCTTTCGTTTTAAGTTGCTGTCGAAATGCGTTTGTCATTACATGTTTTTAATGGCATTGACGTGATTTGACAAAATATTGTTTAACAGCTTTTAAAATAAATAACAGAGAAAACTTTGGTAGAAGATACTTTCTGGAATCGATTCCTAAGATTTTGATTCAGTATTGGAATCGACTCTAGTATTTCGACAAACGCTTTGGTGTCGATTCGATTGAGTTGATTGAATCAGACTCCTTTCGTTTAAAGCGGCTGTCGAAATCCGTTTGTCATTACATTACATTACATTTGAATGGCATTGACGTGATTTGACAAAATACTGTTGTTGTTGTTTTTTTACCATGTTTCATAGCTTTTAAAATAAACAATAGAGAAGACTTTGGTAGAAGAGACTTTCTGGAATCGATTCCTAAAACGCTAATTCAGTATTGGAATCGACTCTAGGATTTCGACAAACGCTTTGGTGTCGATTCGATTGAGTTGATTGATTCAGACTCCTTTCGTTTAAAGTTGCTGTCGAAATGCGTTTGTCATTACATGTTTTGAATGGCTTTGACGTGATTTGACAAAATATTGTTTAACAGCTTTTAAAATAAATAACAGAGAAAACTTTGGTAGAAGATACTTTCTGGAATCGATTCCTAAGGTTTGATTCAGTGTTGGAATCGACTCAGAAGGCGTACTGACTGTATCGCTGGGGTTTGTCCAGCAGGCGGTACCTGAACGAGGAAGTAAGTGTAATAGTGAGTGGATGAGGAAGAGAGTGTACAGCTGGATAGCGGATTTAAATCGTAAAAAGGAAGAATTACTGATTTGTCTGCATCATGTCGAAGAACACAATATCTGATCGCTTCAGGAAGGTGGATGTGGATGAATATGATGAGAACAAGTTTGTGGATGAGGAGGATGGAGGAGAAAACCAAGTGGGTCCGGATGAAGCAGAAGTGGATTCTCTCATCAGACAATATCCTTTCTGTGTTTAATTCTCTGTGTTTATGTATATGGTATTGAATAGAATCAGACACATCTTTTACCATGTTTATATTTTGGTTGCATTGTACAGTGGTGTAATGTGATTGAAGGGGTGGTTAATGGCTGGATGCCAAATGGCTCAATGTGTCCTAGACTACTAGAATAAAAGCATGCATACATGAAACTGCACAATGTAAAATATCTACATTATCAGCATTAATAAATATTTAATGCATATGTTACAAACCCTATATTCTGTAGCCCTTTATACAGTTGGCAGTCTTGGGATTTCAAAACATCCTGCACCAGTTGTTTTATTGACTAAATAATGAAAACACATACAATTAAAATGATTCTGTAAATACACACAACTTAGATTATTCATTTGGTGGTGTGACAGAATGGACTGTGATTCCTAATTCATTATTAGAAGACTTCTGACTGCACCCAAGTCTTCTCTTAGAACCTGTTAGAACATGGCTGAGCTTTACATTAATTCAGGTTCCAAAGCTGCTGTGCAAAAAACAAGAACTGCTTCAAAACGAGCTCAACGCTTGTTGCTACCTTACAAAAAAGCAGAAGTAAAAGTTTTTTTTCTTGTGTTGATGATCTAAGTTGGTGTATAGATAGTCCTGACCAGGACTAAAATCCATAAGTGTGTTTTTCAAGCATTCAGTCACAGAAAAATGACATTTGCAGATTGCCATGTATATCTAACTAGAAATTAGTGATTGTGGTTTCTGATCTGTGAAGGCCAGGCATTCTCTTATTATGCTTGGCAAAACATTGTCAAAGTTTTTGGAAACATTTGGAAAATGCTTTACCCTGTTTGGCAGTGCAGTTCTGGCCAACTTAACATGTTCACCACAGAAATAGTCTGTAGACAAAATAGTCTACTTGTGAGGTTGAGTGTGAGGTTTCCCTATAACATATGCATCCCAACTTACCATTAAACTTACCATACAGACTGCTGTTTTGTACTGTTGTGACCTATATGATTAAGGGATTGAGGACAATTAAAGCGCTTGGTACAAAGCATAAACCAGTTTTTTTTAGCGTGAGGCGCTTTAGTTCTCCCTTTAAGAAAAGCTGATACAAAGTGGTGGATGTCCAGACATGCCTGTTAACCACATTCCTGACATAGTCTGCTTTGTAAGTGTTTTATATATATACTGAGTTCTGATGACTTTGCACTGCTCCTGGATTTTTGTGGTTGTTATCTGTTTATAGACTTTTTTTTTTCCTGTGATCAAATAAGCAGTTTGTCTTGAATTATGTTGTCGCCACAAAGTTAGATTTTATCTAAATATCATTTCGGCCTGCCGTCCAGCCACTGTTGAGCCCTTGAGCAAGGCTGTTAACCCATTCGGCTTCAGTGATGCCATACAATGGCTGACCATGTGCTCTGACCCCAGCTTCCAAACAAGCTGGCATATGTGGTAATTCATTGTACTGTTCTTATGTATTTGTGTATATGAAAAAGGCATCCCATCTGTCCTTAATATTTCTACTACTACTACTGTTAGTAATAATAATAGTAATTCAACTTGACTTATTTTTTATGTAGTCTAAACGTACACACATTATAATAATTGTTATTATATTGTTATTATTATAATAGTAATACTTCTGCTTATTTCAGTTTCTAAACATATTTTGTTTATCCTTGTTAATATATTTTTTGTTTGTATTTATGAGTACAAGGACCAGTTGTATATTAAATCACAATAAGTGGTTCCTGTCCACTGTGTATGTAGCTATTTAAGCATAACCTGGTGCTTGTGCAGGTCCCATCATAAAGTCATGCTATTCTGAGACACTGTCAGTTTAAGCTCTGTATGTAATCAGTTTATGGCCTTAAATCAAGGAAGTTGATTTTATCTCCATATATGTCCACTTTGGCCGACTCTAGGTCTTATTTCCTGTTTCTGATTGACTTGACGTTGCTGTTCACAGGTTCCTGTAGAGATGTTTGCTACAAAATAAATCAAAATACATTTTAAGTAGCATATTTTGTGGATTAAATATCCAAACTTAATATGACAACAGAATAGTCCCCTTAAGTTGCATCAAAACAAAAGGACACAATGAGGTTTACAATAATTGGCTGTAGATCTGTACACTTTGTCACCCCCTGTACCCAATTTATCAATAAGAATCATTGCTTTTTTATTTTAAATCTTTTATTTCTGCATTTTTTTTTTCCTCCCATATTTAAATCATATCCCATTACCATCTTCCCTCCACTGTTTCTGACCCCTACCCTGACCGAAGAAAGCTGTACCTAACAAATCCCCCTCTGAAACGTATGCATTGTGCATGTGCTGTTCCTGTTGGAATGTTCTAATTCTTAACTCCAGTCTGTAAAGGGAATCTAATGGGTGCATTGCAGGCGGTGCTGAAGAACCCACCAATCAACACGAAGAATCAGAATGTCAAGGTGAGTTTGAAGAACAGGGTTTGTTCGGTTTGAGAATTTGATGATCTGAGGCGTTATTGAGGCACAGCAGGTAGAGGAGGACTTAACCTCACTACTGGTAATGGTTGGTTAAGAGTTTTGGTATGTTCTACCTATATCTGCAGGTGTTTTCCCTTGGTACCACCCGGTAACACACAGGCTGGATTGGCTACACTAAATTGCCTTTAGGTGTAATTGAGTAGGTGAATTTATATTCCCTTGTAATGGACTGTCCTGGGTGTGTTCCCAACCTTGCACCCGCTGTTTCTGGGTGGTACCAGACCCACTGTGATCCTGTTGGGCCCTATAAAATCTGTAACACTCCTCCCCCAGACACAGCCAATCATGTCTGTGTAGATGCCCAGCCTGCACTAATTTGCACTAAGGGTTCACCCTGCCCCAGGTGGCTAGAGTTTACTGCATTTCTACAACCATGTACTGAATGCTTCCAGCAGGGCTCTCCAGTGATAATGACAGGATGTGAGGTTGCTGAGGGAAAAGACTTTACTCTCCCCTTGATCTGATGTTGGTGCAAATGTCCAAAACAGTGTAAGGAATCTCAAAGAACAGCTGTGTTTACTGACATCTGAACTGACCAATTTAAGAAGATCAAGATCAAGCAATTCCATTAGAAATTAGGGTTTGGTGTGTTAACAGCTAAAAAAAAAAACCTAAATGATTTTATTCAGCTTGAAATATGATGATATTCATACATTTTGTAATGAATGGCCGGCTGTTTTTTCATGCACAGTAGATCTGGGGTTTTAAATTCATACATTGAGCTGTTGAGGCACCAACAGCCAGGCACCAACACAGACACGATTGGCTGTATCTGTTGGGAGGGATGGTCGAAAGGATTCCTCAATACTGCTGCAATTGCAGCCTCAGCTGGCTAGATTAAGGCAGCTGAACAGAAATGGTAAATGATGTTTGAAATCAGCTCTGGCAGGTGAAAAGAAGTGGTTTGATACTGAACACGTGTCAAAGGGGGTGTGTGTTTGGTACAGACTTTCTCAGTTAGGGTACGGGTATGCAACAGAGAGGGATTGGGGGGAAAATACAGAATGCCGAAATAGAATATTAACAAAATGTAATGAAGCTCAGATGTTGCTGAGTAGACTTGACGTCTCTAAATACCACCTTTGTGTTTCTGTAGGACCGTGCTGAAGGGCTGGTGCTGAAGGTACTTAGTTCCTTTAAAGCAAGTGACATTGAGAAGGGAGTTCAGTCTCTAGATAAGAACGGAGTGGATCTGCTGATGAAGTACATCTACAAGGGCTTTGAGAAGCCATCAGAAAACAGCAGTGCCATCCTTCTGCAGTGGCATGAGAAGGTATTGCATACTCTGTAATCATACGGTTATAAAGCATCGACTGTACGCTGAAGTGAATTACACTTACCATATAGGAGCACCTTGTAGTTCTACAATTACTGACTGTAGTCCATACTTTTTTAACCTGCTTTTACTCTGTTCTTCAATGGTCAGGACCCCCACAGGACCACTACAGAGCAGGTGTTATTTAGGTGGTGGATCATTCTCAGCACTGCAGTGACACTGACATGGTGGTGGTGTGTTAGTGTGTGTTGTGCTGGTATGAGTGGAGTTTTTAAATACCGTGTCCACTCACTGTCCACTCTATTAGACACTCCTACCTAGTTGGTGCACCTTGTAGATGTAAAGTCGAGACGATCGCTCATCTATTGCTGCTGTTTGAGTTGGTTATCTTTGAGATCTTCATCAGTGGTCACAGGACGCTGCCCACAGGGAGCTGTTGGCTGGATATATTTTGGGTTGGTGTACTATTCTCAGTCCAGCAGTGACAGTTTAAAAACTCCATCAGCATTTCTGTGTCTGATCCACTCATACCGGCACAACACACAACACACACTAACACACCACCACCATGTCAGTGTCACTGCAGTGCTGAGAATGATCCACCACCTAAATAATACCTGCTCTGTGGTGGTCCTGTGAGAGTCCTGACCATTAAAGAACAGCATGAAAGGGAGCTAACAAAGCATGCAGAGAAACAGATGGACTACAGTCAGTAATTGTAGAACTACAAAGTGCTTCTATATGGTAAGTGGAGCTGATAAAATGGACAGTGAGTGTAGAAACAAGGGGGTGGTCATAATGCTATGGTTGATTGGTGTACATAATTTGTGTGAATAAAAGTTGAAACAACCTTCACAGCAAAGAAAAAATGTTAATTGGCACTCAGGTGGCAAAGCGGTGTTTGAACTCGTGGCCGTGTTTGGTGGAGGAAAGGTCATACGGGAGTCAGTGACTAGATTGGGAGATGAAGGGTGGGGGAAAAAAATTCTGGAATACAGGGTATGAATCCTCAGCAGCTATTGGCCGGTCAGGCATCTACAAACAGATATGATTGGCTATTGGCTGAGGGGAAGTTAGGGTTGTCTGTTAAATTAAATTCTTGGTTCCACTCAATTAATTTCTGCAATGTTCCCTTCAGGCTCTGGCTGCTGGAGGAGTGGGCAGTATCGTCAGAGTACTGACCGCGAGAAAAACAGTGTAAGTGCTCACCGCTCCACTAATGGAAAACCACAGGCGAAGCACACCTGCTGGTACATTCACAACAAAGAAACGACATCTACAGGGTGCTGAAAATACCTTATATTTCACTCTCTTTTTCACTCTGTTTTCTCTCTTTTTACTTTTTTTTGTATCTGCATGTACGGGTGCCAACAACTTCCATGCTAATTAAGCTTCTCTCAGGAAAGTGTTGTACCTTACATATGCATATTACCTACGTTAAATGTTACATGTATGTCATTTTTGTATGAATTAACATTGTATTAGGTTTAACACTCAACAGAACCATCAGACTTTGTCTGGTTTAGCCATTTCTTCAGTGCCACCTCATTACCTTGCTCTGTTTTCTCTCGAACAACCAAAAGACATTAACTGCTTCACACTGCAGGAATAAGTGCTGCAGGAATTCGTGCTCAGTTCTAATTCTCAGCTTTGGCATGGCCTGTTTGACAAAAAAGCACATAGATTAATTCTGCCTAGGTTGTTGGAAGTAATTCAGCTGTTTAATATGCAGAATTAAACATTTTAGAATGCCTTTATATGTTATATATACATATACAGGTGTACAGTTCAATGAAATTCTTTCTTTGCATTTCCCAGCTTGTTTGGAAGCTGGGGTCAGAGCGCAGGGTCAGTTATTGTACGGCACCCCTGGAGCAGAGAGGGTTAAGGGCCTTGCTCAACTCTCAACCTTTCAGTTAATAGCCCAAAGCTCTACCCACTAGGCTACCACTGTCCCATTATCCCAACTTTTGTTTTATATTTTATGCATTTTCTCCCAATTTAGCGTAGTCAGTTTATCTTCCGCTGCTGGGGGATCCCTAATTGCAGTCGAGGTGGGTATATTGCCGCTCATGCCTCCTCCGACCCGAACGCAGCCCTTAGCGGAACCCTTTTTTCACACATACATTCTGCACTGGTGCCTTTCTATCTGCCAATCAGGGTCCTTACACAGCGTTTGAAGACCCCACCCACATAGTCCGGTCATCCCGCCCTAGCAGAAACGTGTCTGCTGCAGGCACCTCCAATTATGCCCAGCCGACCGATGGCAAAGCCGAGTTTCGAACCGAGAAGTTCATAATCTCTGCGCTGGTTTGCTAGCGCGTCCCAACATCTTTAATGCAGACATAAGTTTTATTCTGTAATGGACTCTGTAATGTCCACTAGGCCAGTATTTTTTGGGGGTAGCAAAGCCTGAATGGAAATTCTTTTGGGATTTAACTGGCATTTTATGTGGATTCAGAGTAGATCAAGAAATGTTGGTTAATTATTATCAAATAGAAAAAATGACCAAATGGAAATAACAAAAATGAAGCTAGTGTCAGGATAATACTGGCATACATGCTTAATTAATATCAGATCAGATTTGATCATAATTCACTAAATGTGATCATTACATAAACAAGAACACAAGCTCTTTCACAGTGTGCCAACATTTTTCATTAATGCATAATTTTGCATACCTTGCTTGTACTGTGTCAGCGTATGATGAAGATGGAATCAAATTGGTATCAGCATTGGCATAACTGGCAAAGCTCTGATATGAAAATCTGATCCCTAATAAAAATTATGAGTAAATTTATGAGTACAAATGTATTAAAAACATGATACTTTTCAATACGATGGTAATATTGCTTCATTATTTTTATGTCCTGTGGTTAATGCGATATAAACAAGGTTTGGTCTTATTTGAATTATGAATTGAATTAAAGTTCGGATTTCAGATCTTTTCACATTTCGGTTGAATTGCTGCATAAGTTTAGATTTTTTGTAAAAAAAAAAGAAAAAAAAAAAAAGTCTTTTCATTTTAAGTAATTTTCACCTGTTTTTCTAGTATAAATCATAGTAGATACTTAATCCTGATATAAAATTATAAAACCTCATTACTCAGCACTAATTCTGCCTTCTTAGAACCCCCCCCAATTTTCTTCCCTAACTAGTCGTATCCAATTACCTGATTGCATTATGCTTCCTCTCTACTGATGCTGATCCCCACTGCTGATTGAGGAGACCTCCAACACGTGTTTTTGAGTAATGCTATTAGAGCGCTAGTAGTATTAAAATGTTGATGGTTGTCTTACCTCATCTGTGTCTATTTCTTAAAGGGACATTCCATTATAAATGCAGGGTTTGGTTTGTTATTTGTGTATTATATTTTATATCAGTATTGTATACCTCAGTCAAGCTATTTTTGCTTTAGATTTTTGGGGTCACGTTGTAATTCCTTAATCATTACATTTGGGGCTTAGGTGGTTGGACAAAGCCTCGATGTATGGATACAGTGTGTGGACACCTTTCCTAGTACTAATTAATTTCAGGTGCCTTAGCAACAGCTTTTTAGGGAAAGACTGTGGGTCTGTGTACAAAGCGATGTCCATGAAGATAGGTAACAGTGAAGAACCTCCAATGGCTTGCAGGGTTGCGCCTTGACATTAATCCTGTTGAATACCACTGGGATGAATTGGAATACTGATAACAAGCCAGGCCTTTTATCCAAAATCAGTGCCTGGCTGGACAGATTTAACTCAGCGGTTAAGATCCCTGGACTGTGATCCGAGGGCCAATGATTCAAGCCCCATTATCACCAAACTTAGACCTTAAGTAAGACTCCTAATTGCTTGGATGGACTATGTGAGCGCTAGATCTTGAATATTCGCTAGCTCTCTCTGGGAGGCAAGTAGACTTCTTAATGCATCTCTAATTAATTTTTTTATTATTATTTTTAGTCAGAATGTCCCTTTAAGCTTTACCTGTACAGCACTTACTGCCAGTCTATGAAATGAAATGCAGCTGATTAAGTGCAGATTAAAAACTTTATCATGTCTTTCGGTTCTTACAGTAAAACAGACCATGACTGTAAAAACTGTATATCTGAACAAATGCACCCATCTCTCAGATGCAGTATCGTTTTATGCTTTTCTAATCGGATGCAAACATTTTACAAACCAAACTGTTGTTAAACTGCCTTAGAGAGTATTCCTTTTTTATCTTGATGCTTTTCAGAATGATTAATAAATATGTATACATATGATCAATCAAAACAGCTTGTCTTTCATTTGTTATTGTTTTATGCAAGATGGATAATCAGTAATTAAAGAGTATTATGCAGATAAATGTATAGGCCAGTTGGGCATTTATATACAGACAGGATTGGCTATGTCTAAGGGGTGTGTGTGTGTGTGTGTGTGTGTGTATGGGGTGGGGGGTGGCTGATGCCCCAATGGATTGGAGTCCTGTCTGGCTTGTTAATGCTTAAAAGAGAAATTGGGCGGCACGGTGGCTCAGTGGGCAGCACTGTCGTCTCACAGCAAGAAGGTCCTGGTTTCGAATTCCCAGTTGGGTCCCAGGTGTGGAGTTTGCATGTTCTCCACGTGTCTGCCTAGGTTTCCTCCAGAAGATCCGGTGTCCTCCCACAATCCAAAGACATGCAAGTGAGGTGAATTGGAGACACAAACTTGTCCATGACTGTGTTTGACATTAAACTAGAACTGGTAAATTTTGTGTAACCAGTAACTACCCGTCCTGTCATGAATGTAACCAAAGTGTGTGAAACAATGGTTTAGAAACCCTAAGTGTCAAGTCGCCACTGTTTGGGCCTTAAGCAAGGCCCTTCCACTTGCTTCGAATAGTGGCACCCCACTCCACCAACTGGTGCAACATGAGGCTGCTCTGGAAAGGCTGAGTTCTCAGGAAACAATACAAGTCCAGCATCTGCAGCCACAAAAACAAAACAACAATTCCAAGAAAAAGCAGGTTGCTGATAGAGGAGCTGGTAACTCTGTGACACTCCCATCTGGAACGATTTAACACTCAATGTGCAGGTGACTTACTTAAGAGGAACTGAAACATCAATCATCTACGCCCCCCATCCCTCCGATATACACAGCAGGTGGCCCATTAAATAAACACAGTAAGAATTTCAGTCACAATTTGGGAACCTCTAGAGGGAACATCGTGGCCCATTTTACGCAAACTCTGAATGGAAACTCGGCCATAACCATGAGATCACAATTTAGATTAGATTGTCCATTTATTGTTTGCATAAAACAATTAATACAATAAAAAATATCAAGACAACAAAGAATACAAAGCAAATGCTTATATACAAATAATTAAAAATAGAATACATCTTTGGTATGGTCTTATTTACTTGTGTATTAACATGTAATGAGATTCTACAAACACAATGATAGTAAGTACATATAAACATGTCATAGACAAAAATGCTTTATAAAGGGAAACAGTGCTTACCTGAGATGGATGTTATCGTTTATTTCTGGACACTCTTGGTCTTGCTGGCAAGTTAATTTCTCTGGACCAACATTACAACATGATTTGTCTGGACTGGACTAGTCAAAATTTCTGCCGCTGTTGCTTATTTTCAAGCACTGTCCGTTAAGTTAATAGGTAGACATACACACACATTGGCCTTTTTCTTTTTTGACCAGCCTTTGTCCTTGAAAAAGAGGACGAATTTCTTAAAGAGGCTTGTCTGAATGCACAGGACTGGATTGGCTTCAGGCTTCACCATGGAGTCCAGCCACAGGTAAAGCAGATTCTCTTTTGGAGTACCCCAAGGGTTAATGTTAAGTCCTCTTTATTTATTAACACTCTCTTAGCACTGCAGCTCGGCTCTTCACTTTATGTGGCCTCTCAAAAAAAATGGATTTTCAAGTGGTGGATATATATACAGCTAAACACACAAACACACCCGCTCATACACTCATTCATGACCCAAAATGCATAGTCCTAGTAAAGTGCTCTCAGTAGGGATAAGCTGAGACGGAGATGTAAACAATGAAGGTGGTCTGGTACTCGATGATCCTGTCAATGCTATAAGACAGCGCTCGCACCTTCATGCGGTAGGTGTGCGGCTCTCGCAACGGGCGTGTGGTGAACAAGACGCCCTTCATGTTCTCATCACGCAGGGCAAAGGGAAGTGTGGTGTCCTCATCCACCAGCAGGAAAGTGGTACGTGGGTGCACCACGCCGTCCTGAGTGTAGGCCACCAGTCGGATCAGGTCCTGGTTGGCAGCGATGCCAAAAGGCAGAGACAGCAGCTTGTACTCCAAGGCGTACGAGGCACACTCGAGGTCATTGGCAGGGCAGTTCTTCAGGCAGAAACTGAACACAGAGAGAAATGTATGTTTTAACAGAGAGGAAGCTAAAGATTATGAGCAGTAACTGGTCTTTAAATAAGGTAACTAAACAATAAGATTACGTTTTGCTAAATAACTGATTTGCATATTGCTTCTCTGATTTTGGTACTGCAAAGTCCAACACTGCTATAATGATTATACTGTATAACAACATATTGAGCAGTCTCTCTTACCCTGAGGCTGGGTCTCGCTGGTAGTTCGGTGGGCACGGCGTATCGATGCACTGGTAGCTGCCTCTCGTGTTGAAGCACATTCTGTTCAGGCCACACTGAATATTCTGCTCCAAGCACTCATCAACGTCTAATCACATATTTATTTTTAAAGTCATTAGGTAACCCATACGAATGCTATAAAATACTTAAGAATATATATTATAAGAATGTATGAATAAGCTTTCCCTTACCTTGGCAGGTTTTGCCATTGGTCATGAGACGATAGCCAGCTGGACACAAACACTTGTGGCTACCTTGTGTGTTAATACATTCATGCTGGCACGTGTCCCTTTGCTCACACTCGTTGATATCTAAGCATACACAGAAAAGTTTTGCATTTTTATTATAATGATGAATTGACTGTATTTATTAATTATTATTTATACCTACAATGTTGAATATTTAATACAGATGTTGCTCAAGAGCAGAGCTTCAAATCGAAGGATGTACTTGCACAGTACCAGTGCAGTTTGTAAGTATTTGGATGGTGAGATAAACTTTGGTATTGTATTTGGATTATCTTAATAACCTGTGTTGATTATTTTGTTAGTGGTTGACTGAAAATGAGACTCCACACAAAAAACCCTCTGCCAGTACAATGATTTTGGCTTTTTTTATGCAGTTTACCTCCTTTTTCTCCTAATTTAGCTTAGCCAATCTGCTGCTAGGGACCCCAATGGCGTCCAAGGAGGGTGTTCGCACACTCCCTCTGACGTGTGCGCAGTCCACCAATCCCTTTTCATTCCCCCATACTTCAGTGGATTTGAGCATGAGGTTGGCTTCGTGTACAGAGAGCCACACCCCGATCTCTGCACTCGTGCCCTGGGCAACCAAGGTCCTTACACAGCCTTGATAACCCCACCCCTTAGTCCGGTCTTTCTCACGCAGCAGACTGGAAGCCAATTGTGCCTGCTAGAGGGTGCCCAGCCAACTGGTATCAGAGCTGAGATTCCAACCCGGGAGCTCAGAATCTCAGCGCTGGATCAAAATTTCGTGCTGGAACAATGTCACCTCCAATTACTTATGGACTGCACAGTAAAATCTAAATCAAGAACACAACTGAGCTAAATAACCCCTCTGACCTACAGACCACTCTTCACATATAACATTATCATAATGGCCAAAATAAAAAGTGATTTACCTATGCACTTGTTCTTTTGTGCACTAAAGCCATAAGGACAGACCTTTATGGCCCTACGATAGCGTGAGGAGGGAATGTTGACCCTGTACTGCCCCCCAGTCACAGCGAAAGTGTGGTAGCTTTGAGATGCCAGGCTGTGGTAGCGATGCCGCGAGGAGCTCCGCTCAGGGGAGGTCTGTGAGGTGTGGAAACCGTACGAGAAGCTTTCGTAGCTGGGCAAACGTTCCAGCCCAGCGCAGGACTTGCCGTCACCCAGCAGGTGGCGCCCCGGAGGGCAAATGCACTTGTAGCTGCCTGGGGTGTTCATACACTGGTAGGCACATGGCAGTGGGACCCGCTCACACTCGTTTATGTCTGCTCTCACAGCAAGGCACGTCAGAAAGCCAGAAAGAGAGAGAGAGGTGAAAAAAGGGAAAGATGAATTTATGAAGACAACATATGATTACCAGAGCAAGAGTAAATAGAGAGAAGAAAGAAATGTACAATGCATGGATGACAAAAAAGGTGATTAGTAACTGCCCAATTAAAAAATTTCTAAAAGCTTGTGTGCTACCAATTGCAGGCCACAAAAAGGCCCCCAAACTTTTTGTCCTATATTAAAACTGTTATTAGATGATCATACTTGAGGTAGAATTTAGGCATTTGCAGTTACAAAGTGAGCCACCCAATTAAACAACCTCCTTATCCAGGAAAGTTGCAATAAAAACAAGAATCTGTGATTTGTTAACTTTTTTAAACCATTATTTAACCAACAAAATATAAATAATGTTTTCACTGACCAACCTATTTGTATTTTGCCTGCAACACACACAACAATTGGGACAGAGGCCTGTTTATCACTGTTACATCACCTTTCATATTAATTTTGCTCATTTGTAGGTGATAAAAGACTTCAGCTGCTTAACCCTTTGATGCACAACCTGGGTCAAAAGTGACCCAACTGAGTTTTTATTTTCTATATCTTTGCAATAAATTAATTTCGTCATTCAAGCTTCCATGAATTTTTCAATTAACTTGTTTTTGATCATCACAAATCCTTATTTCAGTTTTATATTTTTTGCTTTTTTAATAAAAATCATTTTTGTATCACTATCCTTCTAATGCACAACATGGGTCAAAAATGACCCTTATGTATTTACTATGGAATTTGACAGAAACTACTGACATTTGTAAGTGTTTGTAGTCAAAAACATATTTACTGATCTTTTGAAAGACAACCAAAGATTAGGCTCTTGAATCTTGAATATGTCCAATACTATTTGCTTACTAGCTGTTTACATATTCTAGTATAGATAGCTTTTATTAGCTAAGACAGCAAATACATGAATAACTGACAAATGTGCATATGAAAATATTCTTGAATGGATGAATATGGGTCATTTTTGACCCATGTTGTGCATTAGAAGGGGTTTGCTTAGCTTGTGCATCAAAGGGTTAACAGTCCATGGTCTCTATTGTCGGATTCTCCTTTTCATAATGCACTGTGCATTTTAATTAGGAAACAGATCTGGACTGCAGGCAGGCCAGTCAAGCACATGCACTCTGTCTATGAAGCCATCCTGTAACGTGCAGAATGAGGCCTGGCATTTTCTTGCTAAAATATCCATGAACTATACAGGAAAAAGTAGCCAATACACGCCTCTTGTATATGTACCTATGTACATATGCAAGTCACTCATGGCATGGACACTGATGTACCCCCATAACATGGCAGATATTGACTTTTCTATCTCATGCTGATAACAGTGTGGTGTCACTTTCAAAATTTGTATGTATTGACAGAATACAATCACGTTCATCGGTCAAAACATTAAAAGTACAGGCTGAGTGCCCACACGAACAATGATTGGCTTGTTGTTTAAGGGAGGGTGCCGAAGGGGATTCCTCATAACTGATGCAATCATGAACTCTGCTGGCTGATTGATGGCATCTACACAGAGACAAGGGATAACGTGGTCAGGGTGTGTTTCTCTGTACACAAAAGATGCAGTCGGCTACTGCACACGTGTCGGAGGGTGTGTGTGTGTTAGTCACGCTCTCCTCAGTCAGGAGTGGAGGTCAACATCAGTAAAGAGGAAGTGTAATGAAATCGGTTAATTGGATTAAAAATGGGGGGGGGGGGGGGGGGGGGGTCTTTGTACAGGTTCAAAAGAATAAACAAATCACATATTTTTTGTTTACAAAATGTCCTAACTTTGGTCTGGTAATGAGGTTTGTAGTAATATAAGATCAGGAAACATACAAGGGTCTCAAACTAAAAATTACGACCTCCCAAAAAAGCTATATGTATGTATACAAATTTTCAAAATATACACTTTCAAAAAGAATCCCTATAATTTCACAATGTTTTACTCATAATAATGGTGTTTTATTATGTCAAGGGTGACTTTAAATCGATTTCTCTCACATACTATACTATTACACTTTTGATATATGCATTGTCCTATCAGTGTAATATTTTGCATTCCATAAATGCCAAAGCAAAGCACAGCATTTCAGTGGACCAGTGTCAGGCAGGAGTGAAAGGTAAAAGTCAAAGGCAACAGGAAATCGGGACAGAAAGAGGACAGAGGTGTGTTCTTGCTGGCCTTGTTGTAAGAGCAGACTTACCTGTATGATACTTCCTCCCAGAGTGCCCATTCTATATATACAGTACGTAGAACCTAATTCCCATATTAAGAACACTGGTATAATGGTGTAATCTAATAAACAAATAGTGTGAGTTTAACAGGGACACAAAGCAGTGCAGTAATGCAAGCAAGCAGGTAATGATGCTCAGTTTCTCAGTGTATGTTGTATTTGGTTCATTCAGCAGTAACAGAAGTAGAACAAAGTTGATGCACGTGTGAGAAAAGGAGATTGGAGGATGCAGAACGGCAGCAGCGCAGCAGCCAGGGAATGTGTCAGTTATGGGGGATTGGGTGAGCAAGGTTACATACCAATGCAGGGTAGCCCTACACCTTGAGAGCGGAAGCCTCTGGGGCAGGTGCAGTGGTAGCTTCCCCTGGTGTTCTCACAGATCTGGTTGTAACGGCACTGGTGCGTACCGTCCCGACACTCATCGATGTCTGTAGAGAACATGGAAGATCTGAGCTTGGAAATATCTATATCTATACTGTATATAATATACGATGGAAATAACTCCATTATGCTCATGAACAATTGAACACTACCAAATGCACACAACACTTGTACAAATGCAAATTACTTATTTAAGTTATATAATGACACACAACATTCTATACACTGGTCTTTCACACTTACTTTTCATTTACTAGTAATATATTTTTCTATATTACGCAAAACAAACACTGCACCTTTAAACTAGGGCTGGGCGATTTTCACGATTAATTCGGTTAATTCGCATGAACGTTTTCACCCGATGTTAGAATGTGACAATCGCGATTGTTTGTATACTTTATATTTTAATTAAAATACCAACATGTCACACAGCAGAAACTGACCAGACGCTCGCGGAATATAAATCAGGGAAAGTTTAATATAAAAAGGGCGAAAACAGTGTACAAAATCAGGTAGAGTCCAAAACCAGTGAAAACCAAAACAGTAAACGGAAGACAACAAGAATTATACACGGTAACGGTTAGATTCAGTAATAAGGACGCAAACACGAAAACATCGGCAAAACGAGACACAAACAGAAGAGTTTAATTAAACACCGCTGAACTGAATCAAAATACGGAGCCGATGAGCGCGATAATTGAGTCGTTTTTTTTGTGTACTTGTACTTTTTAAAGTAGATTGTACAGCCTGCAATTTTACTTTTACTTAAGTAAGTTTTGTACTAAGAATTGTAATTCGCTACATTTTAAATCACATCCGTTACTGAGTAAAAAAATCGTGTCTGGGAAACTGCTGCAGTGACTTCTGCGATAGGGAGTCGGATCTTTTGTCTCGGTTCCTTTTAAAGAGCCGTTTGTATGTAACGACTCCCATATGCGCGAATCGGTTCCTTTATTTTGGCTTAAAAAGGGCCGTTCAATAGAATCGAATCATTCTACGACACATAATAGTGGTTAACACAGTTTGAAGGTTTTATGGGACTAAAATGACACATTACACATCCTTAAATGTTTAAAATGTTGTATCCACCCCCCAAATCACAAGAGGACAAAATCAAAGCTGAGCTGAGTGATCACTTGATGCCCCCCCAATGTAGATACTGATACAGACTCACTCAGTGGTGGAAACAGCACAGTACAGGCTCGTGTTCCTTTTAAGAAACCTGTAAAGAACTTTTTGTAGTTTTTTTCCCAATGTAAGGAGGTTCTGCTGAACATTATTTAAAATAAGAGTTGTTTGTGAGCTATTCTTAGATATAGATAGATAAGGATATAGATAATTTAGATCTATTTTGTTTTAATTATTGTTAATTATTGTGATATCGTTATTGTTATAAAGTTTGAGTCCCTTAAAAGGATAATTATAGGTGGTGCTGTTACTATTTGTGCACTTCTGCAGCCTTTAATTACAATGCAAAAAAAGAAATTTGAGTCTTATTTTAATTGCATTAAACAAGAACAAAAAAAAAAATCGAAATCGTAATCGACAATCGGGTATAATTTTAAAATAATCGAGATTTTTTTTGTTGTTGCAAAATCGCCCAGCCCTACTTTAAACCCACAATGTGGATTGCACATGCAAATGTTTACAGGGATGAATGTGTAAATGTGTGTGTGAGAGAGAGAGTGAGTTGTGTGTGATGAATTGTGTGTGTTCTTGTTGCATTTTCTGTGCACTGCAAGCATCCGTAAAACCAAAGTCAAATAAAGCCCAATTCTAAATCTGATTCTGATCTAATGATTCTTATTGTTACAGGTGAAACTTCGAGCTATGTCCCACATGTAGAATATCTCAGTACTAAGTGAATGCAGATAATCCTGGGTTGGGAACAGGCACTAACCTACACACGTGCCGTTGGCTCCCTTGGTCATACCAGTAGGACAGAGCTCAATGCAGGAGTAGCCACCACGTGTGTTCTTGCACTGCTGGTCTGACCGGCATACTCTCTGTCTGCATTCGTTGATGTCTGTAGAAAAAATAAAACACAGGTTAAAAAACCTCGTTGGGCAGCTTGGGTGGTGTAGTGGCAGAGGTTGTAATGGCAGCAGCGATGAGGAACCCTTTGTCGAACATTTTCCCTCCCCCCTACAGACACACAGCCAATCGTGTGTCTGTGTAGGTGCCTGGACGGTTGATAGCACAACTGGGATCTAAACTCGGGAGCTTGAGGTTATAATCCTCAATAGGAATTTTTAGCCATTAGGATAATTTACAGCTATTGCATGATTTCTAAAGGTCAGTTGTGTCTTATTTTTTGTGTGTTTATGTTTTAAGATTTTACCATATTAATGAATAGACTTATGATCCTGTCTGATACCGCAGTGCCTCAGGAAGTCACAGATGACTACTGTAGAGTTTCTTTGGAATCCAACTTCTAGTAATATGTGGCTTTGTAAAAAATTGCTTTCATATTAAAGCTTAGACTTCTGACGATAATTTTAGAACTAACTCTATTGCAGCATGAGCAACAGTAAGTCATACAGTGCTTAAGTAAGACTGAAAATAAAATGAGATTTTATGTAGTGGGGGACTGACCGATGCAGCGACGGTTCCTGACTTGATATCCTGGCTGACAGGCACAGCGGAAACTTCCAATTGTGTTGAGACAGTGCTGGTGGCATGGATTGGATTCCTGACACTCGTTTATATCTGCAGTTAAAAGAAATAGAATGATTCTAATACATTTCATACACCATGATGAAAGACCACTAATACTAGTATGCACTAAGTGTTGTACTAAATGAGAAGTCAACCTGAACAGCTCAAGCCTTCTGCTGTTCTTCTGAAACCCCGTCCACAACGCATCACACAGCGGTAAGAGCCGATGGTGTTCTCGCAGTCCTGTCCATCATGACACATGTGTCCGCTCAGTGAGCACTCATCAATATCTAAACAGTAATAGAAAATTAAGTCACTATGATGGCAGTACTGAATGACAAATGATAAAATACAGAGTTTCAATAATACAAAATATACAAAGAAGTTCTGATTACTAATATGAGTTAAATTGTGACAAGCATTTAATGGTGACTGTGCATTTAGCAAAATGTTGTACATACATTCAGCTCCAGAGTGATCAGCAGTTCCTTAATAATGACTAAAAAAGTTCATGACTCAACCTTCTTATTTTATCCGGGTTTGGAATGGCCACTGAGAGCGCACTGACAATGCTGTGTCTAGGCTGTTCAGACATAGCACCACTGAGATTCGAACTCTGGATCTCAGCATTAGTGGTGAAGTCTAAGTCAGGGTCTATTTAAACTATTTTTCAAGTGACCCACATTTTGTCCATGGTTTTTAATTAAGCAACACAAAAAATGCATCCTATTCTTCCTCAAGGGGGGCGTTCACATACAAGTTTTAGCCTGTTAAAATTCGTTTGATTACTTACACCCAAGTGGCCATTAAATTTAATTAAACAACATTTAATATAAAAGATTGATGCTATAAGGTTAGATATAGATATAAATACATTATATAAAGTTAATCTAATAAACCACAAAGGTATTTTTTAATGCCTATGCCAATACTTCTGGAGGTGACTGCAGGTATGTGTATATGAACTGTTGCTACCTTGGCATGTCCTGCCATCAGCAGAGATCGTGAGTCCTCTAGGGCAAGAGCAGTAGTACGTTCCTATAGCATTATGGCAGGTATGGGAACAGGGGTTGCCTTCCACACACTCATTCTCATCTAACACAACAGAAGAAAATACATGAGGCACTCAGCATTTTTTATTATTATCTTTTTATGCATGTTACCCCCTTTTTCTCCCAATTTGGTGTAGCCAATCAGCTGCTGGGGACCCTAACGGCGTCCAAGGTTATCTTGCTGCGCCACCTGGGTCGCCCCCAGCATTTTTACATTAACTACCCACTATTTTCTGTGCAGATGAAAGTGTAATTGTGTGGTGCAATGCTTAAACATGCTCTTCTGTTCTTAATAACTTGATACAACTTTAAAAAAAAAAAAACACTGCATGTGTGTAAAAGGTTGATGGTATGGTCAAATATACCAGCACAGTAGGGTCCAGCTGGGTCTAGCAGAAAGCCATTAGGACACTGGTTACTTCGTTCACCTAAGGTCAAGAAGACATTGGGAGGCAATGAGTATACATACATATAAAGTATACATACAGTATATACATTATATACAAATAAATAAAATATGGTGGCTTTAAATTCAGCAAGTGCACACTGTCTCACCCTTGGAAATGGAAGTATGGATTGTGAACTCTAGCATCTCCTCTAAGGGACGGTACTGAGCACTGATAGAATAGGCGTGCAGTGTCTGTACCAGGTAAGGCATCTTGCCCCTGGAAGGCTCATATATGATGGTGTGGTTCCAGGAATAAGGAACACTCACTCTGTCTACACTGAACATACGTGTGGACAGAGCGTGCAGCTGCCCAGGACCGATCTGGATATAATCCTCTGTGTAATCCTTAGTTGGAAAAAAGCACAAAACTTTATTAGCTTTGTTAGCTTCCTTGAGCAAACAATTGCATATTAAAACAGAGTGTATTGATGATTAACTTGTATATTTTAGACAACTAAGAGTTACCTTAAGCCCAATTTCTGCATTCGAAGGCAGATCAAGGATGTGCCCATTCACCACAATGTCCACCAGCAGAACACCGTCTGAGTCTAGCCCACGAGCTACATGCGTCATCCCTAAAATCTCCCCTGAGGCAAACATACAGGCATATAAAAAATGTTATGCTCGGTTTTTAAACATGAGAACTTTAAAATGCTTTAAAGTGCCACTTCATAGTGTCTACCACATGTTCCCTAAATTTCAGTAGTCTGCAAAATGTAATTGCATATTTAATTAGGTCACCACAACATGACAAGATGATTGGCTCATAATATCTTTTAAAAATCTGTATTACAACAATGAAAAACATCACACTTATGTTATGTAATTAAGCATATTCTTTTAGTCAGAGCAAAAAACAGCTATAACAGCTATAGACTGTAAATCTGTAAGTAATAATTATCTGCAAGCATATTTATAAATGTACCCTGACTAACAATACCCATCCTCTTTTATTTTCTGCCCGCTGAAGGTGGACGAGTGTAAGAACACAGCTAAAGTCTTAAACTTGTCACAGTTAAACTTAAATCTGTGGGGTAGCAGACTCAAAATCCGAGTTGAGTCTCAGTGGTGCGACCTGCCCGTCTGGGCACGTAACAGACACAACTAGCCGTGTCTCATTTAGGAAGGGCCAGATAAGGACTTAACCCACTTGTCGGTGCAACAGCGAGTACTACTATATGGTTGAGGCACCAGGACAAGTGTGTAATGTGTTTCTCTGTATGTCTTAGACAAAGAAGAGGCACTGGTCTTGGGTGTGGTACAAATGGTGTGTAAAAAGTAGGTCACTTGGCAAAACAGGTGAAAAAACCCTTACCCAAATTAATAAACATTAAATAAAGAAGGGACAAAATGTGTAAAGAGAGACGTGTTGTCTTATATTCACTCACCTGTGGCAAACTCCACTTGAGTCTCTCGCCTGAAGATGCCATCTGTAAGGGTGTAGCCGTTGACGGCTTCGCCAAGCTCCAGAGCTGTGGTCCAGTAGATTGGGTTCAGAAGGGAGATGAGTTTTCTCATTCCAGGTCCTGAAAAATTGTTAAGAGATAAGACAGCATATTTTTTTAAAATGTGTAGTTCAAGTGTACAGTGTATCACAAAAGTGAGTACACCCCTCACATTTCTGCAAATATTTTATTATATATTTTCATGGGACAACACTATAGAAATAAAACTTGGATATAACTTAGAGTAGTCAGTGTACAACTTGTATAGCAGTGTAGATGTACTGTCTTCTGAAAATAACTCAACACACAGCCATT
This sequence comes from Trichomycterus rosablanca, assembly GCF_030014385.1. Classification (NCBI taxonomy): domain Eukaryota; kingdom Metazoa; phylum Chordata; class Actinopteri; order Siluriformes; family Trichomycteridae; genus Trichomycterus; species Trichomycterus rosablanca. The sequence continues at coordinate 11,772,705 of NC_085996.1, read as the reverse complement.
AATGTCTAAATGGCTGGCAACATAAGTGAGTACACCCCACAGTGAACATGTCCAAATTGTGCCCAAAGTGTCAATATTTTGTGTGACCACCATTATTATCCAGCACTGCCTTAACCCTCCTGGGCATGGAATTCACCAGAGCTGCACAGTTTGCTACTGGAATCCTCTTCCACTCCTCCATGATGACATCACGGAGCTGGTGGATGTTAGACACCTTGAACTCCTCCACCTTCCACTTGAGGATGCCCCACAGGTGCTCAATTGGGTTTAGTCCATCACCTTTACCTTCAGCTTCCTCAGCAAGGCAGTTGTCATCTTGGAGGTTGTGTTTGGGGTCGTTATCCTGTTGGAAAACTGCCATGAGGCCCAGTTTTCGAAGGGAGGGGATCATGCTCTGTTTCAGAATGTCACAGTACATGTTGGAATTCATGTTTCCCTCAATGAACTGCAGCTCCCCAGTGCCAGCAACACTCATGCAGCCCAAGACCATGATGCTACCACCACCATGCTTGACTGTAGGCAAGATACAGTTGTCTTGGTACTTCTCACCAGGGCGCCGCCACACATGCTGGACACCATCTGAGCCAAACAAGTTTATCTTGGTCTCGTCAGACCACAGGGCATTCCAGTAATCCATGTTCTTGGACTGCTTGTCTTCAGCAAACTGTTTGCGGGCTTTCTTGTGCGTCAGCTTCCTTCTGGGATGACGACCATGCAGACCGAGTTGATGCAGTGTGCGGCGTATGGTCTGAGCACTGACAGGCTGACCTCCCACGTCTTCAACCTCTGCAGCAATGCTGGCAGCACTCGTGTGTCTATTTTTTAAAGCCAATCTCTGGATATGACGCCGAACACGTGGACTCAACTTCTTTGGTCGACCCTGGCGAAGCCTGTTCCGAGTGGAACCTGTCCTGGAAAACCGCTGTATGACCTTGGCCACCATGCTGTAGCTCAGTTTCAGGGTGTTAGCAATCTTCTTATAGCCCAGGCCAGCTTTGTGGAGAGCAACAATTCTATTTCTCACATCCTCAGAGAGTTCTTTGCCATGAGGTGCCATGTTGAATATCCAGTGGCCAGTATGAGAGAATTGTACCCAAAACACCAAATTTATAAGCCCTGCTCCCCATTTACACCTGGGACCTTGACACATGACACCAGGGAGGGACAACGACACATTTGGGCACAATTTGGACATGTTCGCTGTGGGGTGTACTCACTTATGTTGCCAGCTATTTAGACATTAATGGCTGTGTGTTGAGTTATTTTCAGAAGACAGTAAATCTACACTGCTATACAAGCTGTACACTGACTACTCTAAGTTATATCCAAGTTTCATGTCTATAGTGTTGTCCCATGAAAAGATATAATGAAATATTTGCAGAAATGTTAGGGGTGTACTCACTTTTGTGATACACTGTATACAAGTGACAGGTGAGTAAAAATAAAGCAGTTCAACCAGAAAAAAATGCAAATAAAATTTAGTAACAGCACATCCTTTTTTTTCTTATGGATTTGTTCCACTTAATCTCCCAGTTTAGTCTTTTCTAGTTCCAAGCTGCGACCGCTTCTTATCATCTTATCACCTGCGTGTTGAGTTTCCACAAAAGTTGTATTGCCTAAGCAGAGCCATGCTCCATGTGACTTGCTACAGTCTTAATCCAACCCCGCCCTTCCTGACTTATGCAAGTGGCCGGCTCAGTGATTACATATTGCAGCGACCTTTCCTCCCTCAAATGAAGCCAATTGTGTTTTTGTGGACGTTGGTGGCTCTGTTGAGATTAGAACACTCAACGAAACACAAAACGAAAACAAAACACAAAAGGAAATTGGTGGCAATCTGGTCCCACTGTGGTTTACACGATGTAACGTAAAGCCTTCACAAGGGGGCATTCAGGTACAGGGTTTTTTTTTTTTTTCATTTTTATGTACCTGTTGAAATTAGTTTATTTCTTATTACTTTTTTCTGTGACCCATTTTTTCGGCTGGCAACCCACCCAAAGGTCACAATCCAGGGTTTGAAAAATCCTACATTAGACCACTGCGCCACCTGAGCTACCAGTAACAGCACATTCATCTGTGTTCTACAAAGTAAGGTGAATAAAGCTAAACGGCTGTGACTGACCAAGACTCCTGGGTACGTTACTGATGGTGGCGTGTACCACTCTTCCACTTGATGGACTGCTGGATATGGTGGCATTAAGGATGGCAATACCAAACTCCACATTGTTAATTGTTCCAATGATGCTGCCTCTGGCCCTCTGAGGACCACCTGAAAAAAAGAAAAAAGCATCCTACGTTATTTGATAGTCAATGCAAAAGCACACTTTACAACACTTTACTATATGCTTACATAAAAATGTAACTGCTCGACTTTTTATTGAAAAGGAGATTCTAAACAAAACAACAAATGTTTACCTGGACATGGCTGGTTGTTACACCTGGAAAGCTGGTTGGAGTCGCCTGGGCAGGAGCGACCCTTGTTGGTAGGAGCTGGATTGTTGCAGAACCGGACTCTTGTTTGTTCCCCCACACCACAGGAGACGGAGCACTCACCCCATGGTTGCCATGGACCCCAATTACCATCGACTTGCATCCATACAAACATTACAAGTTATTATACATTGGGCAGAGCCACAGTGTCACTGACAAAAGTAATAAACAGAACCAGAACAGAACAGAAGTGGTACCTGGCTGTATAATCTAGGTGAATGTATTACCTTATGTGTCTTTTGGAATGGTAAACTAATACTGAAGCAGAACCTTGCTTAATTAAAGATTATATTGGCATTAATGACAAATTAGGCCAGTTTACGATGTATGTATGCTTTTGTGCCACTTAGTACAAGCAAATATGGGTTAAGGGCCTTGTTCAAGGGCTCAATAGCTGCAATCTAGCAGTGGCGAGGCTTGAACCAGCAACCCGCAGTTACTTGTCCAGAATCCTAACTGATGAGCTACCACTGCCACATCAGCACTAACAGTCTTAATGTTCCTCTTTTTTATAGAACAGATGGACATTGTTGTATGTGTGTGTGTGCAGTCATACCAGGGCAGCTCACTGTGCTACACTTCTGGACCTCCGTGTCTGTCCCAGCACATGCTCTACCACCATTAGCTGGTCTGGGATTGTCACACGTTCTGTAGCGGCGCATCTGACCACCATTGCAAGTCCTGCTGCAGCTGCCCCAGCTGCTCCACGGGCCCCAGTTACCATGGACTACAGAAAAACAGAGGTGTGGTTTTATTTGCCACTTGTTGCATAGAGAAGTGTGTGTATATAAGTGCACAATTTTATATTGATGTAAGTACATACTGGGGCATGGTTCACTGTTGCAGAAGTCAATATGGACATCGTTTCCTTCACATTGCCTTCCTCCATGTTTGGGGGCGGGGCTGGCGCACAGGCGTGTCCTCTGTCTGGTTCCACCTCCACAGGAAACGCTGCAGGCTCCCCAGCTTACCCATGATGACCACTTGCCATCCACTGCAAACCAGACCAGTAACAAAACATTATCAAGTTCAACTGGGCCAGTTTGAACTGTTAACAACAGTGTATGTATTTTATGCACATCCTCAATAAGCATTACAACCGCTTATAATAAATATTTGATGTTCACTCTTCAGTAGCTTCACTCTTACCAGGACAGCTCCTCTCAGTGCACACTTGAGTTTGTGTGTCTGGTCCTTGACATGGTGGTCCACCAAAAGAAGGCGGAGGGCTGTTGCACAGCCGGATTCTGGTCTGCATTCCAGTACCACATGTTTCGCTGCAAGGGCTCCATGGCAGCCAGGTGCCCCAGTTTCCAGACACTGAGAGATAGACATAATCAAAATCAAAACCAACACTCCTCTCTTTAATTACATGTGTGTTGTGAATCCATTAGTGTATAGCTATTTCAAGCAAGTCTCTTGCCAAGCTTGGGAGCTAAGACTCAGACTCCATGATTTAAACAGTAATACAGACACTGGTGTGTGCTCACCAGGACAAGGTCTGATGCTGCACATGATGGCCTCCACCGCTCTGCCCTCGCAGGGTCTGCCTCCGTGCTGAGCTGTAGGTTGGCTGCAGGTGCGTGTCCTTGTCCTGTTTCCCTGACCACAGGTACTAGAGCACTCCTCCCAAATTGACCACTTTGACCACTGACCATCCACTGTACACAGAGGAACACATAATTAGATCAATTAACATCAGCTAACAGAAAATAACCTAATCCCTACAGTTTCCCAATGGAGGATCTATGGACTGTGAAGTAAACAATCTATAATGCTTTGGAACTGTCCATTCCATCCCAATCCCCAGATCAACGTTTCACTAAAATGCTGTAAGGTTAGCTGAAAAGAAGAATCTATGAGAGAGGACCTAAGCACAGTGGTACATTACGCTAACCCACTGCTGCTGGGATCCAGAGTTTGAATCTCCAGCGGTTCTATCAGTCGGTGAGGCGTCTACATACAGACATAATTGGCTATGTCTGGGATTAACGAGGCTACATGGCATACTAGTGTACTGTCTGCAGTGTGTTACTGCATTGAGCCCAGTGATTCTGAGAAAGCCGGACTGACTGCGACCCTGGCCTGGATTAATCAATGATAAAACATATTAATGCAATGAAAAGGAACATTTTATCCACTTACTCAAAACTCTCTTCTTACATAAAGCAACTCAAGGATTATGCATACAACCAAAAGTGAAAGATTACATAGAAATATTAAAAAAATATAAACTCAAGTGGGTATAAAGTGGTTAATTAACCTGGGCAGGGTTTGCCTTGGCAGCTGCGAGTCTCAGAATCTGAGCCTGGGCAATGACGCCCACCGTTGGCAGGCTGAGGGTTGTTACACTGTCTTAGCCTCTTCTGAACTCCTGTTCCACAAGACACACTGCATGCACCCCACTCCATCCACTCAGAGTATCCTCCATGAACTGAGAGGTGACACAGCCAGGCATACGTATAGACAGTTATTAAATATTCATACCAGCAGACATGGAACAGAGTGCACACTCTATGTATCTGTAAGTATTTACTCACCACGTACTGTCAGAGCTGCATACACCACTGCTGAGCCCATGAGGTTTCGTGCCACACACTCGTACTTGGCGGTGTCTTCTTTTTGAGCGCTGCTGAGCCGCAGCGAGCCGTTGGATAACAGGGTGATGCGTTCATTAGCCAGCAAAGGGCGCCCTTGTCGTGCCCACTCAATGACAGGTGTGGGCTCACCCTGTGCGTGGCAGTTAAGAACCACAGTGGAGCCTGAGTCCACAACTAAATCCGCTGGTTCCACTGTAAAGATGGGAGAGCCTGAGAAAGCAGACAGTCATTTGGTCAGATATCTGGACTTTCAGTAGTTTGCACTGGCATTTTTTTCTGTCGCCTGCTGTTACCATGGTAAAGGTAAAGTTTAACATGAACCAAATACACAGAATACATGAACCAAATACATAGACTGTACTGCCAGAGATCACCAAAACAGCAGGCTGAACATACTGCAATCAAGTGAATGAATTCAACTGTAATGCTTTTAGGCAACCAAAATGGCACAAACTAAACCATTCTCCTGCTTTAACAGGCCTACATGGTGTGGAGATCAACAGGGAGACACGTTACAGAATCATGCCCATCTGCCATGCCATCTATGAAAGAGCAGATGATTGACATGTCGGTTCCTTAACTGACAGTAGAGCATTAATTCACTCCAGATAGAAGTGTTTCTATTTAGCATGGTTTCTCCTTCACAGAGGAGTGAGATTTTAGAATTAAAAGAACAGATGCCTACAAAAGGAGCTGGCAATCGTGCACCCGTGATGTACCGTATATTAAATGAGCCTGTAACTTTAAACTGCAAGGCAGAACAAACCTGTGTGCTCGTAATTCACTGAATGTACAAATAATGAAAACATTAAATACAGTATTTCATGGTTGTTTTACAAGTTATTGACAGGTTTTCTTGCTGATATTTAGCTTTACTAGCTAAAAAATGTCCGTATTGTGACAATGAATACAATGGGGCGCTAGAGTGGTGCAATGGTAAAACAAAGTGGCCCATTACAAACTGAGAAGTGGGGTTTGAACAGCCTAGGTTCACATGTCAGTGCGCTCTTAGTGCTGGTCCCAAGCCTGGATAAGGCGTAACCCTGTGCCAAATCATGTATGTGGACTAGAGCTGCTGTGGTGACTCCCATAGATACATTGTGGCAAACTGTGAACTGTGACACATCCAGTTAAGGTTAACATTTAATCTCTACATAGCGCAAAGCATCCGTAAAGCTCAATCTGTTGCAAAATTTCAAGTTTTAGGTCACTAATAATATGATTATGAGTGTAAGATGTTTTACTTTGTAATGTGAGAGTAACTGTCCTTTCCACCACTCCAGCATCATTTGAAGCAACACACACATAGCTACCTGCATCCTCAGTCTGAAAATAAACAAACAAGAAAACAGAGAGCATTAGTGAGACGTTGAAAGAAAAATAGTAGTAGTTATTATTCCATTATTCTGATTGGAATTTATAGGCCCTTAAATGTAGGCAATAAAAATTGGGTTACAGTACCACAGTGCCATAAATGGCCAGAGAACCATTTTCCAGTTGGCGGATGCGGTTGCTGATCTGGACGTTGATGCCCTTCTTGCTCCATTGAATGGTGGGCAAAGGGTCTCCTCGTACTTCGCAGTTTAGAATTGTATTTCCACCCAGAGGCTCAATATGATTTGAATGGACATTCCCATCTATTACAGGAGGCTCTAAGGAGGCGCCAAAGGATGAGATTATTAAGATTTTCATTCTAAATGCAGGTGGGAACAAATCAATGTGTTATGCTAATCACAGGGTAAACCAAATCTCTTCAGCTTTTCAGTATACCAACTGATGAAAAGTTACAACCTGAGTAAGTTAACATTGTTTATTAAGTACTTTTTCTAGACAAAGAGTAAAATGTGCTGTACAAGAATGGAAAACACAGATTCTGAGATTTGAGACACTCATTATTAAATGTCAAAAAATACAAATTTACTCAAGAAAGTAACATAATTTGGATCAACATAATTAACTCTGGATCTATAACATGGCAACATGCATGTTATGGGCACTGCCAGTGATTTTGGCCCCCTTTCCTTCCAATATTGGTAACCATTCCAGTAGACTACATAAAGTCTATCATAACAACGTTATACATGTGTGAACTGGATTTATTTAATGTATACAATCGTATACTACCTTGTTATATTACTATTATTACTACTTACATGTATTTTCATTTCATTTTCATCAACCGTAAAGGTTGTGGCAGATCCAGTTCCACTGAGAAACACTGGGCACAAGGCAGAAATACCCTGGCGAGGGTACCAATCCATCCCCCCTCCCTCCAGACATAGCCAGTTATGTCTGTGTAGATGTCTGCCCAGCCAATAGGACCACTGGGATTTAAACCCAGATCTCAGCGGTGATGGGTTAGCGTAAAAGAGCACCGTGCAACCCAAGTTATAATTATCAGTAAAATAATCAGTCTATGTGTTTTTTTTATTCATAGAACAAAAGCTAGCTGTTAGAACAGCATAAATTGACTTACCATCCCTTCTAAATGTTTATGTGCCATGTTTCCCCAGGCCTTCCCTAAAACCTACTGTCCAGTAAATTCATGCACACTGAAAATTGATTCATCATTATAAGGCAGTGTATCAGATTACCTTTGACATAGACAAAACCCAAAGATTTGATAGATCCCACTTGGTTCTCTGCTACACAGGAATACGTGCCTGCATCATCCTTACTCACACGTTCAATCACCAGTTCACTCTGACCATTCAGATGGTCATACTGAGCTACAAGCAGAATCATATTAGCTATGAATACATATGAAATATAGAAGTATTTTTCATAGTATTAAGAAAATGCATGAATCTGTACCTGGAATAAAGTTATTGTTAAACGCCCAGGTGATTTTAGGTGGAGGGATTCCTGTGGCTGCACAGACCAGTACCAGACGTTCGCCTTTGTTGAGAGCCATGTCTCCCAGGAGCTCAGTGAATGCTGGGAGTGTGTGAACAGATAGATCGATGGTCTGGCTGTCCTGCCCCACTGTGTTGGCGGCCACGCATGTGTAACTCCCAGCATCCTCGGGCTGTATGTAAATAAAAAGAAGGATCAGGAAAACTCTGTTTATTATTCTATACAGAATTGCTGTGTTATCTCGATTTTCTGACCTGAGCATCGTCTATGACAAGTTCTCCTGAGGACAGGATGGTATATTCTCCTGTTGTGTCGGTCAGAGCAATGCCTTCTTTCTCCCAACTGATGCTGGGGTGAGGCACGCCCTCAGCTACACACACAAACACAGCGCGAGTATTCTCCACCACCAGCAGCTCTGTTTCACCTCTGCGAATGCTGGGAGGGACTGCAAAAGAAAGTCAAATGATACATATACATATCATCCCATCTATTCATCCTTCAATAAATTCAAGACCTATCCTTTTATTCACCATCTAAATACTTATGAATCTATCTTTCCACCAGTCCATTACTTATCCATGGACTATCCATCCATCAGTCCAACACTTATCCATCTATCCACCCAGCAGTCCAACATTTACCCATCTATCCACTCATACACTCTATCTACTATACAGTATATCCATTCAGCTACAAACAACTGATCCATACATTTATCTATCCTCCCGCTATTACGTTATCTACAAACTGTTTAGAATTATTTTTTATTCTTTATTTCAATATTCTTTTACCCATCTTTCACCAGCCAACCCTTTATTCAACCTATAAAAATGGATGAAGCTATGCATAAATTAATTTGTTGTCATCATTCATTTTTGATAACATGACTTACTTAGCACAGTGAGGCTCATCACCAGACTGCTGCTACCTGCCACGTTGGCTGCAGTGCAGGTGTATCTGCCCGTGTCTCCTGGCTGGGCAAATGCTACATGCAAAGACCCAGAACTGAGGATGCGCAGGCGCACAGATTCTACCACAGACTGCCCATCTTTATGCCAGATGACCGATGGGGTTGGGAAACCATCAATCTGGCACTGCAGAGTTACTGACCCATCCACAGCAACCTTGTAGGACTTGGTGCTTGAACTGATGACTGGAGGTACTGTAAATAAAGCATTGTTAACAGAGGAATTCTTTATAATACTATCATTCTATTCACTTTTTTGTGATATCTATACAAATTTCATAATGGATAAGCTGTAAAATTATGATGCAAAGAAATGAAAATAAACATTAATCAGTCCATCTCACCTTGTACCCTGAGTTTAGTCTTGCCTAGTGCTGTGCCTGCTGGATTTTGTACCACACACATGTAGGTACCAGTATCTTCCACTCTAGCCTGGGAGATCTGCAGGCCACCATTGGGCAGAACAGTGAAATCACCTCCTATTTATAAAAGAATATGAAAATAGAAAGTGTATGCATACGTTTACTACACTACAACAATGTCTTAACAGTAAGTGCTAATGTTGTTAGCAGAGAATTAAACTTAAGACAGCTCTAACCTGACGTGTGGATGTTAATGCCTTCTTTCTGCCAGGTAATGGTGGGGCGTGGGGTGCCCAAAGCACGGCAAGGCAAAGTCACAGGGTTGTTCAGGATCACGTCCAATGTCGGTGGGTGAGCTTGGATCACTGGTGGCTCTAGAAAATAGCAAACAAATACACAGACAACTAATGTTATTAACAGGTCGCAAACAACACTGGTCAGGGTTGCAGTGGGTCCAGTGAGTTGCCTCTGCAGACTATGGTGCATCATGTCATTCTGAAAACATGACAGTTTTAGACCTTCATTACTGGTTTTGGAAATTTGCATTTAATGAGATGTGTCCAAATTTTCTACTTTTCCAAACCACCCTAAATCCTAATTATGTCTCAGCTTACCCTGCACAACGACCTGTACATGACGATGGGCAGATCCAGCAGCATTCTTAGCCACACATGAGTAATGGCCAGTGTGACTCAACTCTGCAGCTTCGATCTCCAAAGCACCTGAGAAAGACCAGGATCAAAAAGAGGATTTGTTTCACCATTTAGTCCCTTTGAGGGTCCTCCAAAAATATATTACATCTTTGCAGGCTTTCTGGGTAAAAACTATACTTCTATACAGAAAGCGACTCACCAGTGAGGAGCATCTTGTAGCCCTCTCCATGTTCGACCAATCGCTTCCCATCTTTGCTCCAGTGCAAGACTGGGTTTGGAAATCCAGATGCAGTACAACCGATCACTAGTGGGGATAGTCTGTTTACCACCAACTCCGTAGCCTCATCAGCAATGGATGGTGGCACTGAAGAGGATGACACGTATTAACTGCAATCATTTTTGGTTAGGAATAATATGGAAAAATCATGGTGTGCTTGCTGTGCATTCTTCATGGTAATTTAAGCAATTTGCTTAAGAAAAAGACTTTTTTATTATGGTATGTCTTTTCTAATTGGCTAAATCAGAGGTGTCCAAAGTATAAGCAGGGCATCATCCCTGAAGTTGTGCAGCACCTACAATTACTGTCAAACCATAAAAACATATGCACAACATATGGATGGTACTTTTGGAAAGCTAGATAGTCCTTACCATGTACAGTGAGCTGGATGGTTCTACTGTCCTTGCCGGCTTCATTGGACACGACACACTCATACAGTGCTGCGTCATCTATTGTTGGTGCTATGACAACCAGAGATCCTGATGAAAGCAGCCTGTTTTCCAAACAAAATCCTTTAGTTTATGTACTGACCCACCAATAGTTCAAAGGAATACAAAAATGACTGTTAAATAAGAAGATATGTTTACATATTAAAATATATCACACTAAACAAAAAAGGTGGTAAAAGATGAAGAAAACCTGGCTGAACCTGTACATGTTCTGGTTCTGGTCTGTGTTGAGAGGACGAGTGTCTTTGGTCCATGTGACAGAGGGTTTTGGGATACCGGTGGATTCGCAGGACAGGGTGGTCTGGATGTTCACTGTCACTGTGACATTAGTGGGACCCTCAGCAATTAAGGGAGGCACTGAGGTTTCAACAAACAGAGAAAGAACAACTGAGATGAAACAAAAAATAAAGGCATGTAGGTTTCTACACACACTTTAACATACAGTGCCTGACTGTTCCATCAGTTGTTGGACTAGTATGACAACAGATACAACAAACAAAGCTCTTACACTCTACTTATAGGCTCATTAACACTTGTCATCAACTGTGCACCAAGATTGAGGAAAACACAAGGGCCTATGATGCTATTTAAGGCTCAGCATTTATACATAAAATGGGCACAAATATGTGGACACCTGACCATGACCTTGTTCGTTCCATTCCAAAACCAATGAGAATGGAATAACCTCTTCCCTTCATTGCAAGTATAAATCCTCCTCTTTTGAGAAGGCTTCTCTCAACACTTTGGAGTGTTTAGACTGTGGTAATTTGTTTTGATTTAGTCAGCATTTGGGGGGGGGTCAGGCACTGATGGTGTAAGCATTTCAATTTATTGGTGCTCACCAGAAAAAGCAGTCCTAAAACATAAAACTAGCATAATGCCAAATTTAAGCTTGCCAAGTGTCTTTACACTGTATTGAATATGTATGGAGTATGAATTACTATTATGCATTATATTGTTTGGTATTTTTATAATGTGAGTGGTAGTAAACTCACCATAGACTTGTAGATCCACTCTCCTCCGTTGAGTTCCCGCCTGATTGGTTGCCATGCACAAGTAATGACCAGTGTCAGACAGTTGTGCTGACTGAATATGAAGGGAACCGTCCTTAGCAACAGTATACCTGTCCAGATAAGAGAGACAGTCATAAGCCCAGCTGAACTGAATGAGCTGACCTAAAATATTATCTATAGTGTTGCAAACCTGGGATTGTTTCCTGCCAGAACGGCACCGTTTTTTCTCCAAGTAACACGAGGGGCAGGATACCCACTCACGACACACTCCAGTACCACAGGCTGGTTGGCATGTACGGACACTGTCGGAGGGCTGTCCTTAATAGTGGGTGCAACTGTAGATGGATACGTTGTTAAATTATTATATAAATATATCAATTTAATTGCACAAAATCTAATATAAATGCTCACCATTTACACTGAGGTTAAACTGACGTCTTGTTTCTCCAGCCACATTGCTAGCCACACAAGTGTAGCCACCAGCGTCTGCAAGCTCTGCGTTATTGATCTGCAGGTAGCGGCCGCTGGACAGCACACGCACCCGCGGAGACAGCTGGAGAAAAATGACATGAACTTAGAACATACAGCTAATGTTGACTCTCGTGATATCTGGTATTAGAATTTTCTTCAGCTATTTTGCTAAGAGGAGCCTGGGCTTAATTCCCTGGGCAGGAGGCCAGGGTCCTTTCTGTGTGAAGTGTGTTCTCCATGTGTGTAAATGGGTTTCCGGTAGTCAAGCCAATTAGAGCTACCAAAAGTGTGAGTGTGTGTCTTTGTGTGTCAGCCCTGTGATGGACTGGTGAATGAATTAATGTTCAGGTTTAATGTTTAATTAAGGCTGACCCTATGTTCACACTAGCAGGTGACAGGTCAATGATATGGCTAATAGATTGTTGCGGTGACTACCTGTGTCATTTCTACACAGACAACTGTGACCTGTTGGTTGCTACATGTAAACATAGGGCAAGTAAACAGATGGACTGGCTTATTTACATTGTTTCTGCTAGCCAAGTTAGTCATATAATCATTTAAAGTATGGCATCTTGTACCTTTAGTGGAGCTCCGTGTTTGAGCCAGGACTGAGTTGGGGGTGGTACAGCATCTGATTTGCACTCCAGTGTCACCTGCCTGTTCTGCAGCACTGAGACATCCTGGACAACATTCTCACCCGCAATATTAGGTGGAACTGTGGTTAAGAACATTATATCTCACACACATAGATTGATAGATGATTCTTATGATTCTCTAACATATCAAATATTGTTGTGATATACCCACCATGAACCATGACCAAAAACTCTTTATCATCATCTCCTGCAGGGCTTGTGGCCAAACAGCTGTATCTTCCAGTGTCCTCCACCTGCATGTGTGTAGAAAAAATCTCAAAATGATTCACCATTCATTGTAAGGATTATCTGTAAAATGAATAAATTTAGGAGTTTAATTCATTCATGCGGGAACAACATGGACAGGACACCAATCCATCGCATTGTTTTGCCTTTCCCCACACTCAGACATACCCACTCACATCTGTGTAGATGCTCAGCGGCCAATACAGGTGGGCTAACTTAATAGCTCACTGCGCCACCCAGGCTCCCAGGGGTTTACATGAGAAGCTAATTACCCTGTTTGACTATAATTATTAAATATTATGCTCTTAGACTGGTGAAAAAACATGAACCCAATTAATCAGATCCACCGTGACCCTGACCAGGATAAGGCTGCGGTAAAACATTATAAAACGGATAGTTCCGGACCTAAAATCTGATTGGCTGAGCCGCGTTCTAAGCCGTTGTAAAATCCCCGATAAACGCACACCTAGGACCACCTCACATCATTCCATATTAATACACCACTGGAAAGAAAAAGTGAACATTATGTTCGCCCTCATGTTGCCTAGCAACACTGTTAACGAACTACCTGGGGTCGCGGAAGAATGCTTTTTGTACGTGTTTTTGTAAATAAAAACATTTATAAATTGAACATTGTTGTATTTTATTATATTTTATGTTGACCGCCGTTTTATAAAAGCAATAAGCCACTCGAGACCGTGCGTTACTGCTATGATTTTATCACGGGGAAAGACGTTTTAGGCACTCCGCTTCTTGAATAAATGAATGAATAGTTTTTTACCTGTGCAGATGCAATTCGGAGCATTTCTCCTCCACGGAGGATGCGCAGACTGTCTGTCTGAGGTAGTGGTCGACCATCCTTTACCCAGGTGAGCACAGGTACCGGTATGCCCTCTGCCTCACACACAAGCTCTAGGACATGATTCACCACCACTGATACCTCAGTGGGGATTCCTGAACCATTAATTCGTGGAGGATCTGACAAGGAGAAAGGGGATAAATCAAGCAGAATTTAAACTCGTATATTCATTATAGGATTTGAAACTTGCTAATACAGTGAAAGATGCATCTGTTTTTCTTTCTCACCCAGCACTTTGAGGATGAAGTGCCGCCGTGCTTCTCCAGCCTGGTTGCGTGCGATGCAGCTGTACCTTCCCGTGTGATCTACCTGAATGTCGGAGATGTGCAAAGTGCTGTTTTGGTTCTGCAGTCTGATATGAGTGTCAACGGGCAGAGCAGCTCCCTCTTTTAGCCAGGAGAGTGATGGATTAGGGGTTCCATCAGACACACACACCAGGGCAACCATGCCTCCCCTCACCAACGTCACATCATCTGTAGTGCCAGCTCCATCCAGACTGGGAGGAACTAAACATGTATGGACCAAAAAATATATTGCCTAGAGTTAGACATAATTAGGAAATCAATTTAATCATTTAATGGAATCATTGCCAAACATACACCAACGAGGCATAACATTACGACCACTGACAGGTGAAGTAAATAACACTGATTATCTCTTCAACACGGCCTGAACTTTTTATCCTCAAAGTTGATGTGTTAGAAGCAGTAAAAATGAACAAGCGTAAGGATTAGAGCGAGTTTCACAAGGGCCAAATTGTGATGGCTAGACAACTGGGTCAGACCATCTCCAAAACTGTAGCTCTTGTGGGGCGTTTCCGGTCTGCAGTGGTTAGTATCTATCAAAAATGGTCAGAGGAAGGAACAGTGGTAAACCGGCGACAGGGTCATGGGAGGCCAAGGCTCATTGATGCACGTGGGGAGCGAAGGCTGGCCCGTGTGGTCCGATCCAACAGACGAGCTACTGTAGCTCAAATTGCTGAAGAAGTTAATGCTGGTTCTGATAGAAAGGTGTCAGAATACACAGTGCATCAGAGTTTGGGGGCAGCACAAGGGGGACCAACACAATATTAGGAAGGTGGTCATAATGTTATGCCTAGTCGGTGTATTTTGTTATTACAAATCTTGAATTGAAATGAATTAAAATTTTCCAAATTGCCTCACCATACACCTGGAGATTGTAGAGTTTGTTGTCCACTCCTGCTCGGTTGGATGCCACACAAGTGTAGGTGCCTCCGTCTGACACTTGAGTGCGAGCAATGCTGACCAACAGCAAACACACTCAGTTACAATCACTGACACAGCTTATTAATACATGTTAAATTAAGTTTCACAATAATTGTAGGCAGTTGTAGCCTAGCAGTTAAGGTACTGCCAGGTTGCCTTTGGTGGGCCTTTGAGCGAGGCCCTTAACCCTCAATTGTTCAGACTATATACTGTCACAGCACTGTAAGTCACTTGGATAAAGGTGTCTGCTAAAAGCCAAAAATGTAAATGTAATCGGAAAAGCATGTGTATTTTCATTAGATTTCTCCAGTCACTTATGGTTTATGTCCATGTCTAAGTAAATATTTTACCCCAATACTACTACACCAAAATGTGAAAGGAGAAATAACTAAAGCTTGACTTGTATGATTGTACTGTAAGACTGGATGGATTCTTAGCTGGCTAGTGTAAAGTTGTAGTCGGCGTCTTCAGCCATATTGTAGAAGGCGTATGTGGCCCTCCTCTGCCATCAACATCTTTTGTATAGCAGGCAGAGGTCACCAGAGTGCACAGGAAAAGATAAAAAGATAAACAATGTTGGGTGCTCGGGTGGTACTGTGGTAAAACACGCTCACACACTACCACTGAGATCCAGGGTTTGAATCTCAGCAGTGCTATTGGCTGTTCAAGCGTTTAGAAAAACATGATGGCATCTTGCACCTTTCACTAATAACAGGCTGGATGGTCCTTTTCACCATGGAGAAGTAGTATGGAGAAGTCGATGTGTGTTTTTTCCGAAAACAAACTAAATCATGGACTCATCATCTGACAGGTTTCGACTGTCTTTTGGTCAGACCCACCTGAGCCAGGGCCAGAGCCTTTGGTGAATCCTTCTTTTATATTTCAAATCATGTTACCAATTCAGCTGCTTACTGTGAAATGGTTTTACAAATCATCCCAGCTTTTTCAGAAATGTGGTTTGTAGATCAAATTCAACCAGTTTAACAATATGACAACATGATCAGTATATGCTTATTATCGCTGTGTTCAATTTCATGGATCAGTGGGGATTAAATAAAATAAGAATTGTGTACCGAAGGACCTGTCCAGCAGATAGTAGACGTACGTGGGATGACACGGCCAGAGGTAAGCCATTCTTCAGCCAGTTGAGCTGAGGTGGGGGAAATCCACTGGCCACACACTCGATGTTTACTGAGCTGTCCAGCACTGTAGTAAGTTCCTCAGCTGCATCTTTATTACCTTGGATCACTGGAGGGACTGAGGATGGTAGGCAACAAAAACAATGCTATTATATTATGTCTGGCACAAGGACCATAAAGTAATACATTACAGTAATGTTATAGATACCTACGTTTATACATACATGCAATAATCATATAACTCTCTCTAATTTTGTATATATTATTGCAAATTTACACATGAACTTACCATATACATTAAGGTTGAAGATTCTGTCCTCCTCGCCAGCCTTGTTAGTGGCCACACATGTATATTTACCGCTGTCTGTAGTTTGGGCAGCTGTAATTGTGAGAGTGCTGCCATCAGGACTGATTCTAAAAAACAGGCCACAGACATGCACCTTTAAGTTAATGAATGCTTTATTAAATCTTTGGCTAAAATATAGAGCATATTCTTATTCACCCATACTTCAGTGAATTTGCAAGTGAGGTCGGCTTCGCATACGGAAAGCCTGGGCAAGCAAGGCCCTTGCACAGTGTTGATAACCCCACCCCTTAGTCCGGTCTTTCCCACCCAGCAGACTGGAAGCCAATTTTGTCTGCTGCAGACATTAGCCAATTGTGTCTGCCAAAGGGTGCCCAGGAGTTCAGAATCTCGGCGTTGGTGTTGTACCGCTGTGCCACCTGGGCGTCCAGTGTACACACATTTTTGATCACCATCAAGAACTGGGGTGATCTAAAACTCTAACAACTAATATTTCCAAAGCAAGTTGGCACAGGTTGAGACTAAAGCAGCGTTTACATGCACATATTTCCATGCACCTGATGTTCTTGAGGCCAGTGCTGCTCAGAGCGTTCCCATCCTTCAGCCACTGGATGGTGGGTGCTGGAGTCCCTTTTGCCTGACACACCACCTGGATGCTGTCATTCAGCAAAACACTCATCTCTCTGGGCATCTCTGATCCTGTGATGCTTGGAGGCACTGAAAAACAAGCAAATTGTGTCCCAAAAGATTAAGCCCACATGAATTAAAAATGACTGACTATACCTAGGATCTGTACTTCCTGGTAGACAATGCGACTATTAGCACATTTAACTGAAATAAACATGGACCAATGCTAATGACTTAACACTAAAACCTCCACTCCTCTGACAAGAAGCTTTAACAATAAAATGCTGTGTTTTTATATTTTTGTCCACAGAGAACACAATATCTAAAATGTAAGTAGCCTTTATTTACAGATAAAGGAGTTAGCTTAAGAAATATCATACTGAACTTCCTCGGTATTCTAAAACTAGGCTAAATAAACCATACAAACTATAGTACTCTATAGTGATTGTTGTAAAGTTTATATTTACCCTGTATGGTGAGGTGGTAGCTCTTGCGGGCTTTGCCCTCTATGTTGGATGCCAGGCAGGTATATATGCCACTATCAGAAAGCTGTGAGCGTGCAATCTGCAACTTGTCACCCCCAGACAGGATGTGCATTTCCAGAGACTCTGAATTCTCTAGAAATAAAATTTAGCATTAAGCGAATCATTAATAATCATCCTCAAATAAGTATGAGACCCTTATAAAGTACACAGTTTAGTATGTTTACTATTTCTACAAACAGCTTCTGCATGAAACAGGTCAGCAGATCAGGTAATGCACTGAAGTCCTTCATACCAATTACTCTGCCATTCTTGAGCCAGGTCAGGCTTGGAGGAGGGATGCCTGTGGCATCGCAAGCAAAGGTCACTGGATTACTGATGGTCTCCACCACATGCTCCTCTACTGGGCCATCTATACTTGGAGGTACTGTTTACACAAACACACGTATATCATCATCATGCCTAATGATTTATATACTTTGAAGCATTAGTGTCAAAGTGTTAAAACTTTGGCGCTTGGGTAGTACAGTGGTCTAGTATGGTAGACCTACACCGCTAAGATTTGAACCCAGCTATCAGCTGCCTGGGTGTCTACACTGTCATTTATGGCTATGTCTAAGTGTGTACGGGGGGAAGGGGTGGTTGGCTGAGGCCCTGCAATGGGTATTCCTGACTTAATCACAGTATTTCCCAGTGGAACTAGACCCACCGCAAAGCAGCTGATGATAATGAAATGAAGTTTAAACTGTGAGGTGGAAATATATCTCACACACAACTGCTCCAAATTATATATTAATGCTACAATCAATTACTGTACTGGAAAAGATGTAGGTCATAATTTAACATAAAACGCTTAGCAGCTCAGATGGCACAATGACAAATCGTGCTAGCCCACTATAGCTAGGATCCAGGGTTCAAATTTCTTGTACCGCTGCTGGCCGCTCGAATGCCTACTAAGCCTTTCAAATAAACAAATCTATTGTAATTTCTAACCATTGATGTTGAGATGAAAGTTCTTGTCCATCTGACCAGCAACATTGATGGCTTTGCAGACATACTGGCCCGTATCGGACACCTGAAACAAAACAGCAAGTCGGCATAGCAGCAAGTCAAATCTTAAGGTACATTACATGTAAATCAGTCTCTATAGTAAAATATGAACTTTTAAAATCCCCTTATTCTCCCTTACACACACACACACCTCTGCTCCTTTAATTTCCAGCATCTGTCCATTAGCGAGGATGCGAAGATTGGCTGTTTCGCTAATAAGCCGTCCATCTTTGTACCAGGTGATAGTGGGAGGGGGCACGGCGTTAGACTGGCACTCCAGAGTGACCGAGTTTCCCACACGCACACTGATCACTGCAGGAGAATCTCCAATGCTGTCCTTGATGCTGGGGGGAACTGAGAAAGACAAAAGTTGTTATCATTATTTTGTGGCATTTTTTTGCTTGTACTTGCTTGTCATGTATGATGCTTGGGTGGTGCAGCAGTAAATTACGCTAGCCTACTACTGCTGGGATCCAGGATATAGCGGTGCTATTGGCCAGTCAGGTGTCAATAAACATGATTGGCAATGTCTAGAGGGGTAGCTAAGGCCCCGTGGTGTATTGCTACTTTGTGCCCAGTAATTCTGGGAAGACCAGACTCAGCACCAGACTGGTGTACAAGACCAGGCAATAAAGGGTCACAGGTTAAAACATGCCATCTCTGACATGGATTCCTTCAGAGAGACAAACACACTGAGAAACATGCCAGGCTCTCTGTATTCCTATGTCAGCAGTGCAGTCAGCTCCCTCAGTGACACCCAGTTGTGTTTTTATTCAGTATTCAAATGCACTAACTCGTATTTGTGGTGACAAACACCTTTAGCACTTGCTATTAAAATATTTCTAGTGACAGATTCTGATTTCTTAGTAGCACCTCTTGGTGTCCCTCAGCTACTTTTTCTTACACATATACATTGACTAACCAAAGACTGTAAGGTAGATGAACTTGTGAGCTTCTCCTGCTGGATTCATGGCCACACAACTGTACTTTCCACCATCAGACAGCTTAGCCTTTAGAATCTGCAATGTCCGGCTTCCTGAAACACATATAGAGAAACTCTTAATCTCTCAAGTAGTCACCCACAAAGCCTTTCCAACACATCGCATATGCTGAGCATTCTGTGTTTGTGTGCGTGTGTGTGTACCTGGCATGATTATAGCATTGCTGTTGGCTCGTACAGGTCTCCTGTCTTTAAGCCAGCTCAGAGTAGGAGGAGGGAAGCCAGTTGCCTCACAGCTCAGAGAGATGAAATTATTTACTACCACTGTAGCATTTTCTTCACTCACACCCACCACAGATGGAGGAACTACAGCGAACAATAATACAAACAAAAAATGTAACACGTACTCATTACTAACATTAATAATATTAATACTAAATGAAGCTACGAATTACGATTACAGAATGCATAGACTGGATAGTTTGCCATGCAAATCTATTTTGAACATTCACTTTCTCCACTGTGGAGCAAATGTTTTGTGTCTTTCATTTGTTACTTAGTTTTTATTATTTTGGCAACTGATTGATTTTTTTCAATAACCATTTTTGATTTGTGTCTTTTTAACCACAGTATTGTTCAGCCTCGGTTAAGCATCCTGCAAGCTGGGTTCATTTTAAGTTCTTGCAGGGGAGCTACACTTGGTGCCTCAGTGGCAAGGTGCGATCCACCCAGTTACAACATCCAAGAACAGTATAAATTTGTATATCAGTTGGAACATAGATATTACACACATTACACAATTACATCATTGATTATTTTTATGTTTTCCCCCTTTAGCATTGGCTTAATTTTGGTTTTATCCAATTTCCCTGTACTTTGACGCACCCTGGTGCTTGAATGACACCCCACTTAAATAGCTCCCGGGGCGCCGTACAATGGCTGACCCTGCGCTCTGACCCCAGCTTCCGAACGAGCTGGGATATGTGAAAAAAAGACTTTCATTGTACTGTCCACCTGTATATGTATATATGACATTCTATGGTATTCTATTCTACTCGAAATACACCTTATGGTAAACCTACCATGCACATTAAGACTGAAGTATTTCTCTGCACTTCCGGCAACATTTTCAGCCACACACACATAGCGGCCTGTGTCAGTCACCTGTGCGTTCAAAATCTGAAAAAACACAATCAGAATAAAGAAAATATTCCACCATTGTGGTAAAAGCTACAAAAATATTAATGTTTTATTTGTATTTTTATTAAGATAAATGTGTATAAATGAAACAATCTAATTAAAAGTCTGAGTGGCACGACAGTTAAGTGTTAACATTATTGTTGCCAGATTGCTACTCTGAGCCCCAAAGGTCCCCTTGCCAAGACCATCACTAGAGCTTAATGTCTGTGTGTCTTACCTGCAGTGTTCTGCCATTAGACAGCAGTGTATGTGTTCTGTCTGGGTGTAAAGGCAGGCTGTCTTTGATCCAGCTGATTTTAGGAGTAGGCATTCCATCTGCATGGCACTCCAGCAGAGTGGTCTTGTTCACCAACACTGTCAGCTCATCAGGAACATCTCTGTCAGATCCACGGATAGAGGGAGGTACTGCACGCACATGCACACATGCAGTATTCTTCTATTTCAGTTTCGTACTTAGACGATACAGCTGTTAGAACAGCTGCCAGCAAGTCCGTTCAATTTTAAAATATCATGCTGCGTTACTTACACAATACTCTGACATCATACTGGACTGAGTCTTCTCCTGCTTCGTTGATGGCGACGCATGTGTATTTCCCAGAATCCTCGGTTTGAGCTCGGGGAATCTGAAGCACCCTACCACCTATGCAGAGCACACAAAAAATACACAACTTTTATTAGTATTCAAATATATTTTTATAATACAAACCTCATTTCAGGAAACATTGGGGCAGTTTGTGAAATGCATTAATAGAAGATATTACCACAGTAAAGCATTCATAGTACAATAAAGCATGCTTTATACACACAAACAGTGCCAAGCACTTACCTGGTAAGATGAGAACTCTGTCAGTTGAGGTGATTGGTCGGCCATCTTTGTACCAGGTGAGAGTCGGAGGTGGGACAGCATTGGTTTCACAATACAGGGAGATGGGATTATTCAGAATGACATCCTTTGCCTCAGCAACAGTGGCAATACCAGAGCCATGGTCCCCATTCTTCTGGAAGCTAGGAGGAACTGATAAAGACGGCATTTTATCATCCTGACTAAATATTAGAATGATGTATTATAGAGAAAACGATCATGTGTCTTAGTGAACGTCAATATCAATGTAATATATTACCTGTCTTTTTATAATTAATAATAATCATGATCTTATTGTTTAAATAGACGGTACAATTGCATTGACAGCAATCAGCCACTAGAGGGAACCACACTGCTATCATGCATTGTTTGAGAGGCGCTAATAAGCTCAAAATTACATTTACATTTTCAGCATTTAGCAGACGCTTTTATCCAAGGCGACTAAAATAATAGGGTCTAGGCAACTGAGGGTTAAGGGTCTTGCTCAAGGGCCCAACAGTGGCAACCTGGCAGTTGTGGGGTTTGAACCAGCACTAGTCCGCTAGGCTACACCTCCCCTTAAAATGAGTAAGATGTCTGTGCAGCCCTGTTCACCTTGTATATTTACATCAAAGTCCTTTTCATCCTCTCCAGCAATGTTGGTAGCGATGCAGGTGTATCGGCCTGTGTCGGATACCTGAGCTTGCTTTATCTGAACTATTCGGCCATTGGGTGTTATTGTAATGTGCCCATCTTCCTTCAGGATCTAAAAAGAAACAAATTAGAGTTGGTCCTCTTTTTTCTTAATACTAACAAAATACTAATACACACAATAACGTTTCATTTTGTCACTTTTACAAACTTTGAAACACACATTTGACCAACAATCCCTGTGAATATTACACTTAAAGTAAATCGCAGAAAATGTCGGTTCGAGCCACCTAATCCATTAAATCCACTCCTTCACAGAAGTTAAGATCACTCCAAAAGAATCATTTTGCATTTTACTGGTCAAAAGAAGTGCTTGTATTTATTTATATTATTTATTTAATAATTATGTGACAATATACACTAATAAGCCAATATCACGACCACCAAGATTTGGACTTCAGACATCAGAACGAGTTCTTTGGTATACTGTACTGGGTCTGAGACACTGGACCAGTTGACCTTCCATTGCTCTGAATTCTAGTTCCCATGTCTGAGATGTCCTTCTTAGATGCTTTCACTGGACTGGACAGGAGTTAGCATGGGCGATTTGAATACACAGAAGGGTTCAATGCTTGTGACACATTCACCTCATAACCAGAACTATAATTATCTGCAATTTAGGCCACAATAGCTCTTCTGTTGGTTCGTACCAGACATCAAAGCATTTTTCCTTATTGTAAAAGTTTAACCCTATTTGTCTTGATTTTGGTTAGTAATTTTGTAAATCACAGTTGCCTATTTTGTCAATAAGGTAATGAAGAAACATGCATTAGATGTGTTTGTGTGTGTGTGATTGACCTGGCCATCCTTGTACCACTGTAGAGTAGGGGTTGGGATTGCTTGGGCCTCACACTCCAGGGTCAGGGTGTTGTTTACTTTGATTTTGACCTCTTTTGGGGCGAATCCTTCTCCTGCTACATTGTCCTTACTGATAATAGGAGGAACTGTGGGGGAAACAGTCACACAGTTAAAGACATCCAGTTATCGAAGTATTACTCTGAAAAAACACCAGCTTGGTCTCAGGTCTGGGACTTACTATAAATTTTGACCTCGTAGTTCTTCAGGGTCTCTCCGGCCTCGTTGGTGGCCACGCATGTGTACCTCCCAGCATCCTCTTCCTGTGCATTCAGGATCTGCAGGGTCCGGCCTCCTGTGGAGACAACCACAGCCAATTGGATCATATTTAGCATAAGTCTTATATTAAGCAGAAAAAGACTTTGTCTTGGCTGTATTTAATATTTAATATAAGGTGCCGTCACTGGTCCAGTAATGCCCACTACCTTATCCTGCACGTGGCACCAAAGGGCTCTTTGCACTGTTAAAGAAACAGATTTTATACCTGGCAGCACTCGGACGTTGCGGGTGGACTCAAACGGCGTGCCATCCTTAAGCCAGGTAATGATGGCGGGTGGGTATGATTGAGCTTCACACACCAGAGACGTAGGGCTGTTCAGAGTTACCGTCACCTCCTCAGAAGATCCCTCCGGTCCTGATCCAGTGATGGTGGGAGTAACTGGAGCACAGAAATATTAATTATACATTTATGGAGAAGCTTATTGTCAACACCTAATTTAATTTCCTTTGCCATTCATTTCTATTATACACCAACGTAGACCTCCCCGACAAAGAACAGGACATGTGAATATGTCACTGCCACTATGGGCCTTCCAAACCCCTTGTTTTAAATACAAATATTGATGGGAATTTAGTTTGGTAAATATGGTTCCATTGTCACCACTAACAGTTTGCAGTTAATGACAAAGCATTCTATTTTTTAGGGTAAGTAGGTAAAGTTTCAGTCCTTGCATGCACATTCCTATAATTAATATGTCATGTACAGACACATAAGCAGACCTACCGAGGACGTTAAGGTTAAAGTGGGTGCTCCTGTCCCCGGCAATGTTGGAAGCCAGACAGCTGTACCTGCCTGTGTCGACCACCTGGGCATCTTGTATCTGCAGGAAGCGTCCATGCGACATCACCTGAACCCGTGCCTCACCCAGCACTGGCTGACCATCTTTTAGCCATGTGATCTCTGGGACAGGGTGTCCTAAACAATGCCAGATTAAGAGGTCAGTGGGAAAAATACACAACATAGAAAGGAAGAATGTGAATTTGTATGTTTTGAGCTGTGTGTAAGGATGGCGTACCAGTGACCTCGCAAGTAAGGGTGATGTTCTGTCCCTCCTTTACCTTCACGTCCTGCATCCCACCCTCATTCACAATGCTTGGAGGAACTAATGACAACAGAGCAGCAAACTTTAACAAAAGACATCACAAAAACATGCTCAATTATGGGGCAGTAATGGGGCCATGGTAGTTCAGCGGTTAGGGTACTGGTCTATTAAACAGAAGGTTGCCCACCACCACCAAGTTGCCACTTCTGGGCCCTTGAGTAAGGCACTTCAGTTGCTCAGACTGTATAAGTCATAATTGTAAATCGCTTTGAATAAAAGCATCTGCTAAATGTGGCAAATGTTAATGCAATTAAGACCTAGGGGTGAAGAAACACAGGCACCTTAAATAAAGTAAGATAACGTTCACAATAATAAAAGTCATCTATACACACTTTATCAAAAAATAACCTCTTTAGGCCTGCCTCCATCACACTGAATGTAATTAAACGGCATGAAAAAGTAATCTTTAATATTACCCAGTACATCCAGATCAAAGTTCTTCCTGTCCTCTCCAGCAACATTCGAGACGACACAGGTGTACCTCCCAGCATCTTCCACTGAAGCATGCGTCAAGCGTAAACTCCGCCCACCTAAGAAGAACACAAACAAGCAGTTTTAACTGGCTGCTGACATCTTCTAAGACACTACTACTAAGACAGCACGGAATAGGCTTAAAATATTTTGTAAATGTGATCCAATGTGTCAGATGTAATATGTTTTAAATAAAATATCTGTTTTTACAAGATTCGGCCAGCACCACATAGGCAAAGTGTGTCATTATTAGCTGTTATTAATATAGTGGTACATGAGGCAAGTGTGTGGACATGTAGGAATGAAAAAGTGGGGTAAGATAGACCCCTAAGCTTGGAAGCTTCATTGCAAAACTTAGCAAGCACATCACAAAGCCAAATTAATTATGCAATGCATGTTAAGATAAGATAATCCTTTATTAGTCCCACAATGGGGAAATTCACATCGTTGCAGCAGCAAAGGGATAGTACAGCACTCAGTATAAAAAGATAGACAATAAAAAGAACAATGTATAATAGTAATGGAAAAAAAACCTCTGAAAAATATTTACAAATAATTACAAATAATTGCACGTTAAGACTAATACCAGCCGTCTAACCTTGTCAGTGTGTTATCATCTACACATTACAGTTTTTATGCTATAATCCCACATCCAGCTATTCACCTATAATCCTTCCTTTTATTCCTATTAAAATAAAGCAGTAAGAATTATGATGTCAATTCAGTCAAGATATACTAACAGCTTCCAGCATTTTTTTCTATTTGACTACTTCATTAAATGTAATCACAATCGTTATGGCATCTTTTTAAGTAATGATTTAATAGTGGAACAGATGCGACTATAAATCAGCACGGATATTGACAAAGATACATCCATGTGTCAGCGGGAAACATTTCTAGCCCGTACTTAAAAAGTCAAACTCTCACAGTTTCACATAATGTCTCCATTGTTTCATGGGAAATGGGAGAGTTTGACCAGCTGTTTAAACAAGTAGCGTGAGCCATCCACATAAATCATAAGTCTTAATTGCATTCTGGGCATTTGAACATGTTTTACAAAGAGTAATCATCAGCTTCAAGCAGAATCACCTGAGAAAACACTTTATCCTGCTCTCAAAACATGCAGTTCTGTACAGATTATGTTTATCTGTGCTGTGGATATAGTTAGCAAATGCATTTTGCTTCACAACCACTAGTCCGTCCATAAACATGATGTAAACTCTAACATAAATAAGAAAACCTTGCTAATTTTGTCTGGAGTTTGACTGATCACCCTACAAATGCAATGATTCTTTACACGTTCCAAACATAAGAAGCTCCGAGCTACTGTTTGTATTTTTCCCTTCCAAGTTGAACTTGGCTTCTTGTCCTGACGATCCTATTACAAGTCGTTATGGATGATTCAGAGTGTCTGGCTATCTACTGAATGAAAGCTAGCAGATCTGATGAGGCGGCAGTCGATACCTGAGATGACTCGGACAGAGCCGGACAAGCTGATTGGCTGGCCGTCTTTTAACCAGGTGATGACAGGCAGGGGGATGCCAGATGCCTCGCACGTGAGGGCCACCGGATTTCTCACCACCACACTCACGTTCTCTGGCCTCCCGATTTGCCCACTGATGCTTGCTGGAACTATCATGCATGCACAGAAAAACAGAGTGTCTTAGAAATAAAATCTCAAACAGTGCATATGGTTTAGTGTCTTACGCTCAAAATGTTATATTATTCAGGTTATACCCCTCAGCCACACCCTATTCATAGCCAATCATGTGTAGTCACTCAGCCGATAGTGGGCTGGCATAATATACCCCTTCGTATACCCCCAAATACAGACTCACTTACCATGAACAGTGATGTCATATTTGCTCTCAGCTTGTCCAGCCACATTGACAGCGATGCAGGTGTATCGTCCAGTGTGAACCACCTGAGCGTCTCTAATGCGGAGCAGTCTACCTTCATTCAGAATTTGAGCTCCAGAGCCAGAGTTTAGTGGTCTTCCATCTTTTAGCCAGGTGATGGCAGGCCTGGGTACTCCATCAGTCTCACACTGCAGGGTGATGTCTAATCCTCGCCCCACAGTCACCTCTTCCTTTCCACTGCCTGATGAACTAATGGATGGACGAACTACACACACGAGAAGGTGATGAGAAGGGTATTCGAGTTTGTGTGTATGCAAATAATCATAATTGCTCGGGAGGTCGGCCATGCCCCGATCTCTGCGCTCCTCCACTATCACACAGCGTTGATAACCCCACCCCTTAGTCCGTTCTTTCCCACCCTGCAGACTGGAAGCCAATTTTGTCTACTGCAGGCACTAGCCAATAGCAGACCAGCAGCAGAGCCGAGATTCAAACCTGGGAGCTCAGAATCTCGGTGCTGGTTGCTAGCGAACTGTGTATATGAGAAATGACAGCATCAATGTGTGAATATTTGTGAGTGGAGTACCATAGACTTGCAGGCTGTACTCCTTGACGGCCTTGCCAGTAGAGCTGGATGCTGTGCAGGTGTAGGAGGCAGCATCAGTCCTCTCTGCACTGGCGATCTGTAGCTGCCGTCCCCCAGACAACACCCGTGCACGCGAGTCCGCCCTTAGCTCCACACCTACACACGTACACATAAACCATGAACGTACAGACATAATAATGGCAAAATATTAATGAATGAAATGATAATGATGAGAGCAATGCTGACCATTTTTCCTCCATGTGAGGCTGGGAGGGGGGACGCCACTGGACTCACAGACCAGAGTAATGAGGCCACCCTCGGTCACCGTCAATGGAGACACTTTATCAGAGCCACGAATACTAGGTGGAACTGAAAAAGACAAAAGACAGAGTCAACTTTTAAACCATTTATGTATTATATACAATATTAGAGTGGTATTAAGCAAAGAGCACTGAGCTCATCTTAACAATCTTCACTCTGGGAGTGAATCACACTAAAACTGTAAGCAAATCTCACCCAGCACGTTCAGATTGTAGTTCTTCTCTGTCTTGCCTGCCACGTTGGTTGCCTCACATGTATACCTGCCTGTGTCCTGTATCTGAGCATTTGTGATCTGGACACACATAGCAACACATTTTAGAGCATGATAAGCATAGATGCTTGATACTTAATGGTTAATAAAATAATGTAAATAAAGGCATAAAGAAATTTCTTCATTTTCATGAACTGGTTAATCCTGGTCAGGGTAGTGGCAGGTCACAACAGAAATACCTTTGACAGGGCCCCAATCCATCACAGGGCTTCACCCCCTCCACCCCCCTCCCCAAAACATCCAACATCACATAGTTAATCATGTCTGTATGTAGATGCCCTATAGCACCACTGGGGATTTGAGCCCTGGATCAGAGGATAGTGGGTTAGTGTAATTAACCAGTCCACCACCCAAGCACCTCAGCTTTGATGGTAAATGTCGTGGAAAAATAAGGTCAGATGCTCAAAAAAAACAAAGATTAGAGTTGACTGGATCAGAGAATTTATTATCACGATCATGGGTTCTTACAACAGTGTATTAGCAACAAAGAACAGAACTGTGGGCCTCCAACATTCTGTGGTAACTGTTGTTCCTTATCTGCATACAACATTTTGCAAAGGCTTAACAACAGGCATGTTGCTTATCTCTGTACTTTCCACTCCAGCCGCGCTTCTTCAAGCAACAATATAACTATAAGGATTTAATGCACAAGCAGTATGATACTAATATTCATATACTAAGCATAAAATGTAACCCTTCCAATATAACAATATAATTTGAGAACAGTCTCTACCTGCAATAAGCTGCCATCCTCAGACATGGTCATTCCCGGCTTCCTGTAGAGTGGCCGTCCATCTTTACGCCAGGTCAAAGTGGGAGGGGGGATGGCATCACTCCTGCAATGCAAGTCCACTGATCGACCAATCAGAACAGTGCTGTTGACCTCCTCACCCATGATGTTGGGTGGAACTGGGAAAACATGTGCATGCATAATGATGATGGTTGGATAAAAAAAATATATGAAAGGAGTTCTGGAATAGATACTCACCGTAGACAAGTAGATCATACTCTCTTTGCTGCTCTCCACCTGCATTTACTGCCACACAGGTGTAGTGGCCCGTATCGCTCACCTGAGCACTCCTGAAAGACAGCACCCTGCCTCCTGACAACACCTACACACACACAAATTCATATGCTAGTTTAAGAACCTCTCACAACAAGATCATAGCTTCGGTTTAATGCCAATGGCTTCAGAATGAAATGTCCAACTAGCTCATGTCTTCATACTTTTGGCCATTCAGTGTGCAGAAAAAAAATATTCCAATGTAAATATTAGGCTTGTGGTCATGTTTGAAAAGTGTTGAGCTGCTGTGATTGCGGTACTGTGGTTTGTAGAATAATACCTGGATACCATTAGATGAGCTGGAGACAGGACTACCTTCTTTGAGCCAGGTAAGACTGGGTAGTGGCAGACCTGAGGCCTCACACTCCAGTTTAACTGGTTCATTCACCACGACTGTCACCATTCCTCCTTTACTGGTAATGGAGGGGGGTACTGACAGGGCAGAGTGAGAGAGGCAGTGGGGAGAAAAAGAGTACATAACAAGATATAGTTAATAGATTTGAAAAACTAATTATTGGCCACAGCATTTACTAGTGCACACACACACACACACGCACGCGAGAGATAAATATAGAAGATACCAGTAAACAGACATTATTTACATTACATTATTAGTGATCATTCTTCTGTCAGATTAACAGAGGTTAATTAGTTCTCCCAGAGAATTCCATGTGCCTAAATTAGCTAAATTAGCTAGTTCACTCCAGGTGGAGGTGTTTCTACTTATCACGGTTCTCCTCACAAATGAGTGTAATCCTCACAAAGTTGCCGGGTCCTCTGTTGGATATTCTGATGGTTTTCTGCCAGTGCAGATGCCAACACACTTTATTTTGTCATGTGAACACAGCCAGCATCACAGCACTTTTCAGTCATCATGATGGAACCCCCCTGGATGAGCAAGCTGCCCCAGAGGGGCACTGTTTTTCTTCAGTGCCTCCCCTGGCTTGTTCTGGGTATCCTTTCTTTACTTCTTTCCAAGAACTTGCAGGCATTCAACAAGTTTTTATCACCTGGCACCTCAGAGGCAAGAAGCAACCCGCTTTGTAACATAATCATGTGCGAAACATATGCGAATGCTCACCATACACCTGTAGGCTGTGTGTTAGTTCTGCTGTTCCAGCCACATTGACTGCAACACACCTGTAGAGTCCAGCATCAGCTACCTGAACACGGTCGATCTCCAGCACTTGGCCTCGGCTTAGGATGCTCACGCCTGCTGCGGTGCTCAGTGGCCGACCCTCCTTATACCAGGTTATAGCTGCAGGCAGACAAAACATCAAAACAACAGTGACAAACTTGCAAAATACGATATAAAAAGAACTGAAGCAAGATGAATATAAGGTACCTACCTGGAACAGGACTGCCTGTTACTTTACACTGCAGCTGGATTTGATATCCAGATAGGATAGTTTGATTAACTGTTTCTCCAGCAAACTCGATGATGGGAGGCTCTGCAGGAGAAAACATATAGGTAATAATAATAATAGTAATAAATAATACATATACTGTAATTAAGAATGACTGACCCCAGAGCGAAACACCAATTAGAGCTCTTACTTTTACAGAGAGATTGATCAGTAACCCATTTAATGACAGCAATGCTCATATTCCATGCGGGTAAACACCTAACTATTTGATTATTTGGGGTAATAATAATATTTTATTGGGTTCTTCATCTCACTAAAATACATGTAGATGCTTGCTTTGTAACAAAAGCAAAAGGACCACATAAAATCTAAACCTTCTGTTCAAAATAGCAGTCATAACAACGTTTAAGATTAAGTAATAACTGGTTTAAATAACTGTTCCAGAAACCCAGACAAGCGGCTACTCCTTAAATACAAAAATTAGTAATAAAACGTATTAACATAATATTTCAATAAGTGAATAATAAAGAGTAAAGTCAAATTATTGTGTATAAATGTAAACATGATTTGTACCATGCACAC
Source organism: Trichomycterus rosablanca (assembly GCF_030014385.1). Classification (NCBI taxonomy): domain Eukaryota; kingdom Metazoa; phylum Chordata; class Actinopteri; order Siluriformes; family Trichomycteridae; genus Trichomycterus; species Trichomycterus rosablanca. Next base: position 11,741,550 of record NC_085996.1, on the reverse strand, counting down.
TGAGGCGAATATGCTGCTGTGCCTCTCCTGCGGCGTTGGTGGCCACACAGGTATATTTGCCTGCATCCTCTAATCTGGCCTCTTTAATATGTAAAACCCTGCCTCCAGATTCCAGCTAAATCACAGAAAAAAGAAATTAGGTGTTATGTATTTATACTGCTTTTGCACATGTATACTGTTAGCAGGTGTCACAGCACAAGTTTTGAAGTCACACAGCATCAGCGTCCACTAAATTCTGTCCCATTTCTAATATTTAGGTATTACATTTTTCAGCATGCATCACTCACACTCCTCAAATCTGTCCTTTTAAATTTGGCATTCCATATATTTGCCGGTACTGAATCAGATCTGACCGGAGTTGCACTTGTCAGTGCGCTCTTGATGCAGGTCCCAAGCCCAGATAAGGGATGTGCCAGGAAAGGCATCCAGTGTAAAAAATAGTGGCAAAATAAGAATGCAGAGCAGCCAAAAGGAAAAAAACACCAGTAATATACCCAAATATGGCTGTTTAATAACTGCCACTGTGTATAACCCAATAAATAATCTGAAATATAAAATGATCTTTATATTTATATCTGACTGACTGAGTAATGCTGCTATTCCAATAACAATGTTACAAGAAATGTACAGAATATAACTGCCGACCTTAAGTAAACCCTGTGTGATGTCTACAGGATGACCATCTCTGAGCCAGGTGATGCTGGGAGCTGGAACGCCATTGGTCACACACTGAAGGCTCACCGCATTGTGAAGGACCACTGAGCGCTCAGCAGGACCAGAAGAACGAATCGACGGAGGGACTACAAAAACAGAACAAAGAAGATTGCAGCTATTGGTTTTAATATGTGGATGTAAATGACAGGAGGAGAAACTTTCTAGCATTGCATTTGTCATACTTAAATGTTTCAATAATGTCTCAACAAGCTGGCTGCTTTAGGGCCTGGGTCAAACAGCCACGGACAATTTTGTGTCTCCAGTTCACCTCACTTACACATTTTTGGACTGTGGGAGGAAACCCACACAGACATGGGGAAAACATGCAAACTCCACACAGAAAGGACCCGGACCGCTCAACCTCGATCGAACCCAGGACCTTCTTGCTGTGTGACGACAGTGCTACCCACTGAGTCACCATGCCACCCATGGGTTGTCTTTAGAGACGGAAGGATCGATCGGCTATGTATCGATATCGGCCGATTTTTTATCAAAATATGCGATCGGCCGATATTTCCCAAATTTAGCAGATCCGATCGCGGGATGTATAAAGATCACCTCCATGTTAAGCTTAACAGCTCAGTGGATTGATCCAGACTTTGAGCTACAAAGCGCCAACCATCGCCTCGCCATTCGTCAACCATCGCACTTCACAACCTAAAATAACATCATTAACGTTGTGCATCATACATACGATGTAATTTTGCTGATTGAAATATTTACTTTAAAAAGATAATTCAACCCGACCCGATCTGAGTCGATTCTATCAGCACGTTATATAAACTCGTGGTTCACTTTGGTAAATCGTAAGCGGTTCTTGCTTTTGATGTAGATGAGAACAGAAAACGTTACAGAGCCAATCAGAGGCAAAAGTTCATTCATTACTAAATTGGTTAGTTCAGGATCATCTGCTCTGACTGACAGAAAACTTTTAGCTCCACAGGCAGAACGAGTCTGACTCGGTTACGGCTCTGTGGTGTTTAACTAAGCTTTTTAATGAAGCTTGTCAACATACTACAAAATGTTCTGTAGTAGCTGGTGTTTATTTAAAACCACGACATTAATTAATAACAGTAAACACGGAGAGATAACTGAGAAGAGAAACTTACGCTTCGCATAAAATGAATCGACTCCTGAATCACTTATATCGATACTGTGAACAGAGCGTCTCTCTTAGACACACACACGCCGTTGCTTTTGTCACCGGTTTATCTTCACTGTTAGACCTATTTTTAAGGTTTTTTCAGACTGAACTGGATAACATTAAACGTGCGTGTGAGCGTGGTCAGTTAGACTAATGAAATATGTCTCCTGTGGGGGAAAAATGAATTGCCCCCTGTGGCAAAAAATTGCGCAAAAAATTGCATGTTGCAAGCACGATCGGAATCAAGTATAGGCCGATCACCCTGAAAGGAGATCGGAGATCGAAATCGGTGTCAAAAACCCCGATCGGTACATCTCTAGTTGTCTTATATAAATGTAGTTTACTTTTGAAAAAAAAAAAAAGAGTAATTTTCGAGGCACTGTATGTGATGCTTTATTATAAAGAGAAATAAGTCATTATACTTTTCTCCATTACTCCTCACCATGAACTACAACTTTAAAGTCTTTTTCCTGCTCTCCTGCTTCATTTGTGGCCACACACTGGAACAGTGCTGTGTCGGAGGTCTGAGCACGTGAGATGACCAGACGACGTCCGTTTGGTAAAATCCTCACCCCGTCTCCCTGCCTCAGTGGCTGTCTGTTCTTCAGCCATCTACAGAGAGACAAAAATTGATTCTGATTAAAAGCAAGAGTGATTTGTATTGCAGAAAATAATTTGTTTTTGAATAAATCTGTTGATGTTGTGACTCTGAACTAAACATTCCTGATTTCAAATAATATAGTATATACAATATTTAGGGGGTTGCTCAGACAGTAAAACATGCCAGCCGACTACCACTAAGAGCTGGGATTCAAATCTCAGACGTGACTGGCTAGGGGGGCCAAATAGATATTCTCATTGCTGCTGCAATTGTGATCTCTACTGGCTGGATGATGGCACCTACACAGTGATGGTAAATAATGGACAAAATGTATTGATCCTGTGTGAACCTGATATTTGCAAGTTGTTGGCTACTACACACAAGTCAGAGGGGGTTGTTTGTTTGTTTGTTTGTTTATTAGGATTTTAACGTCATGTTTTACACTTTGGTTACATTCATGACAGGAACGGTAGTCACTCATTACACACAAGGTTAATTAGTTCACAAGGTTATATCGAACACAGTCATGGACAATTTACTGTCTCCAATTCACTTCACTTGCATGTCTTTGGACTGTGGGAGGACACCGGAGCACCCGGAGGAAACCCACGCAGACACGGGGAGAACATGCAAACTCCACACAGAAAGGACCCGGACCGCCCAACCTGGGGATCGAACCCAGGACCTTCTTGCTGTGAGGCGACAGTGCTACCCACTTAGCCACCGTGCCGCCCCGTATGTTAGGTATAGCCCTCCTCGGTTAGTTTAGGGGTCTGCAGCAGTGGCGGAGATACAATTGGGTAATTGTAAACAACTACTAAGAGGTTAATAAAGACTTGGCTGGTTGTTTTTTTTGCTATAGCATATGTTACAATATTACTGTTTTTTTATAATTAATTTACCAAGCAAATCTTATGACAAACCTTAATATGAGATATAAGTGAGAAGACAATTCTTAATATGAGATATGTCCAATGAGATTGCATTGTAGCCCATAAAAATCTGGTGCCTAGCACTAACCCTAACCCAATTTTTTGTAGGTTTTCTAAAAATCTGCCTGGCCAAAAAATACATTCAGCAACTTGACAAATCTTAATATGAGATTTGCATGAAAAAGCTCCTTACGTGATGGTTGGCGGAGGAGTGCCTGTAGCATGACACTCTAATTCGAGAATGTTGTTTATGATCACGGTTGAATTTATGCTCCGATCTGCTCCGTCTACAGTGGGTGGTACTGAATAGACATATACACACAATGCAAGAAAATGATTACACACCACATTATTTCCTATTTTTCCTCACAATATCTCAAAACAAGTCTGCTGAAGCTTTTTAGTCATTTCACTACTGCTACCCACATGTGAACTGACTTGAGTACAGACATCTGCAGAGCTGCTGTATTAAAACTGGGGTGGGGTCCAGCTGCCCATGATTAATGCTCAGTGCAGACTGGAGTCAAAAGTTGTCTTTGGCTCTTGTATCTAAACTGTTACTGTTTTACACTGAATTTGATGATCAATGTTTAAGTGCAGGCCAGCAAATCAGTAAAGAGAGAATGCTGAGCTTGTGGAGAGCCTATAGTCTCGCAGTGTGAGATACGAGGTTTATTGTAGGCTTTAGATTTGATGTTGTATGACAATGATTAATTAGGTGTGTAAAAGAAAAAGTCAACACTGCCCATATCATTCAGCACTTTACATTCAAACCCAATTCTTCCCCAAATTCAACACCATCGCCCCCGACTTTAACTCCCTCCCAGACCCTGACAACCTGCCCCACCTACTGTGGGAGCATAGAGAGAGCTGCACACTAAAAGCACTCTAAAAAGCCACAGGTGAGAGGCAGTGGGTGACCATGTCACACACACACATAAACACACAATTCAAAGTTTAATTCTCATTACTACCTACATAAAATATTACTGTCACTGTTACCATTTTTATTGTCATTACTATTGAACTGAATTTTACTACTGTAATGAAGCTTTGGCAACACAAATGCCCTTATTTGTCATGCCAATGTGAGCATGTATATACCTAACACGTTGACATCGTACTTGATCTCCATCTCTCCTGCAACACTGGTCGCTACACACACATAGAAGCCAGAATCAGAGGGAAGCGCATTCAGAAGCTGGATCCTGCGACCCTGTTCCAGAAGCTGCAGGTTCTGCCTAGCTTTCACAGGGGAACCGTCCTTCAGCCAGGTGAGTGAGGGTGGTGGGTGACCGGCTGCCTTACACTCCAGTGTCAGAGTTTTATTTATAACAACTTTCTTCTGCACAGGGACGTCCAAACCTCCAGCAATAGAGGGAGGAACTGAAAGAGAAAAACACGGATTAAAAGAAAGTCACTTGCTCTCCTAGCTGTACACAGAAAAGACAAACAAAGATGGAGCAGTTTTGACAAAGTGGTCCTAATCTTTTGGCTTATGTGTGAGTTTGTTTAAAATCAAAGAGGTTTAAAGATTTAACATCATGTTAAAAGGTTCAGTTCACTTTAAGATTACCTTGATATCAGTACATTAAAAAAGAGCTTACCATAGACATCCAGCTCATAAGCCTTCTCAGCAGTTCCAGCCATGCTTGTCACCTTGCATGTGTAGCGGCCAGTGTCTGACACCTGAGCACGGGAAATCTTCAGGAAGTGACCACGCTCCACATACTGTGCCTGTCTGTTGGACAGAATGGCCTCTCCATTCCTATACCAGGTAATGGCAGGGAGGGGTATTCCACGCACCTCACACTCCAGAGTGACCGGGTTATCCTGAAGAGCCGTCACCTCTGAGGTCACGTTCCATCCCTTTATACTGGGTGGCACTAACAAAAGGACCATAAAAAATTCAATGTATTGTTCTAAGACCAGACTTAGAGAATTAGTGCGGTCATTTTTCATTCAAATGAGCATTTGTAAAGTGTTGAATGAGAGAGTATGGCTCATAATGAACAATGTGAAACAGTAAAGGGACTTCCCCAAACTGTTGCCAACGTGAAGCATATAATTTCTTTCATATGTTGTTTTTTTTTACACCTGTTAGGAAGAGATGTGGCTGAAGCACCTAAACTCATATACACGTATAGTGTAGTACCAATTGGGTATAAGAGTCTTAAAGCATTTCTTAGATCAGTTTGCATTAAATTGTATATAACATTTAAATCCAATTTTTAAAAAGCATAAACACACCATAAATGCTGAGACTGAAGTCTCTGGACTGCTTTCCTGCAGAGTTGGAGACACTGCACTGGTACCGTGCCTGATCCCCTAACCGTGCACTTTTGATTTTTAACAATTGACCTCGGTCCAACACCTCAACGTTGGCTTCCCCCAAAAACATCAGCCTGAAACAAATCAGGAGAAAGCATAATAGTGGAAGTTTTAAAACTGAACACAACAAAAATAGCTTAATGGGTAGTTTGAAGGGGCAACTCACTTCCCGTCTTTGTACCACTGTATTGTAGGAAAGGGCACGCCTTTAACCTTGCACTCCAAACTGATCTCCTGATTGAGAACAGCGTAGAGGTCAGATGAACCACCTCTTCCAATGATGGTAGGTGGAACTGGTGAAAAGAGCTCAGAATTAGTAAACAGCATATGATATACATGAGTGATGTACATAACATTTGCAATGATATTGTGTGTATATAATGTGCTTATGATCATGACATTAAATGAATCCCAAATAAATGCAAACAAAAAGGGTTGTTTACTATGAAAATGTTACAGAACTGTCATAACATAATAACATAGTACAGGTTTGTAAATCCATTCTCTTCACTGCTGTGTTCCTACCATATGTGTGTAATCAACATTTCTAAGCCCTGTAATTCTTAGTTTTGCCCCACAATTTGCTTTACCCCCTCAATCTATCCTCGAACCCTTAATATGTACCATTGCTTTGAACCTTTATTATTACCATTTTTGTCTTGATTTGCAAAAACAGATCCAGGTTAAAATCTCAGCCAGATTGGCTCACATATAATTGGCTATGTGGTAAAGCCCTGATTAGCGCCATGTCTGGGGTAAATTCCTACTGCCTTGCACCCAGTGTTTCCAGGGAAACCGGGTCCACCACGACCCAGACCAGGATAAAGCAATATTAAATATATATATTTTCTCTGTGCACTCTTGTGACCTTGCACAACACCCACCCTGGAGGCGAAGGATAGCAGACGCAACCTCAGACACAATAAAAATCGTAGACCAATTCTTTCTCTGTACTGTGTAGATGCTCAACCGGCTGATAGCATCGCTGAGATTCAAACCCCAGATCTTAGCGGTAGTGGGTTAGCTTATTTTACTGCTGCACTACTTGAGCACAGTACAATCTAATTATTAAATGCTACAGATTCTATATTTACTATTCCTTTATTTATGATGACTGAAATTATTGAATGTCATTCTGCTGTGAATTTAGGTTAGAAGAAGTAATAATTATGGTAGTCTAAATAAAACTGCTCATTTAATTGTAAACATATTACAACACATCAACCACTTGATATTTGTTAGATGAGTTATGAAATGCTTGAGTCAGTATTGAAGACTCACCCAGTACATTCAGAGTAAAGTCTTTCTCTGTACTTCCTGCAATGTTGATGGCCTTACAGCTGTAGAGACCTGCATCAACTGTAGCAGCCTTGAGCAATCTCAGCGTCTTTCCTTTCTGCAAGATCTGTACATTACTGTTGGCAACCACCTAGGCAAAACAATAAAATCTTACTTATAACGTCTTTTAACAGTATTACTGTAACTGTACCTCTTAGCAGTTGAATGCTAGTATAAATGACGGGACAGTGGTAGCCAAATGATGAGCAAGTTGCTGTTCAAGCAACTTCAAGAGTAAGGCCCTTAACCCTTAATGACTTCCACTGTAATCTGTCTTAACTGTATGTCACAAAAGTGTCTGCTGAATATCATAAATGTAAATGCAAACAAAATTAAAGAACACTAGTTAACAGCAAAAAAACAAAACCAGCAGAGCAGATATAAAGTTGAAAAATGTGTCAGTAAATGAATCAATAAATAAACCAATGACTTAATGAATTTGGTAACACACCTGCACACCATCTTTGTACCATGTGATGACTGGTGGAGGTGTGCCAGTGACATCACACACCAAACTTGTGGGCTGGTTCATCACCACAGAGATGTTGGATGATAGGCCGGCATCTCGCACTCCAGGGGGAACTGAGACGAATAGAGAGAAAGGTGAAGAGATTACATATAACATGATTCTAACAACTGGGCAGACAACTAGTCCATGTACCCAAAGGTTTGTAGTTTGTCAAGGTGTGTGAGTGGCTATTGCACAATTACATACGTAAACGCTGACATTATGACCTTTTAACTTACCATTGACTTTGAGCTGGTATTTTTTCTCAGTGCTGCCGGCATCGTTGGCAGCTGTACAGGTGTACTCTCCATTATCCAGCGGTGACACTGAGGCCAGAATGAGCAGGGTTCCATCCTCCAAAATGGACACTCCGGGTTCATTCCCTGTCAGCTCCTGACCATTCCGAAACCACTTAATTACTGGCTGAGGCAAACCTGCATGAACAGCCAAGAAAATACACAAACGAGAAAGAAAAAAGCATATTAAATAACTACTTTAGTAGTGGTGTAACAAACAGGATGATGCTGAATTACCTTTGGCAGGGCAGGGAAAAGCAATACGCTGGTTGGTCACTCTCTCCTGCAGAGGGCTATTGAAGGGGGGTTCAGACACCTCCACTACAGGGGGAACTAAGGAAACATTACATTACATTGCAAAATCAGTTTAATTACAAAGCTTGAGCGTGTGCTTTGACTTTGAAAACCAATACAAACATATAAATTGCTATTTGTGGGTTTAAATGTTACACGTTTATACATGCAGTGTATTTTATGAATATTGCTGCAATGATTTTGTGTTCAGGTTCTTTTTAAAGAAAGAAAGCAATTTTAGAACCACTGTGGGCGTAGATTGTACTGTGTTCTTATCCACATACATCCAGCCCTGACTTAAATTCAGACATAAATAGTTCTGTTTTAAAAATATGTGAGCCAAGAAGAGATTTTAATGAGGTAATGTACCTGTCAACTACCACTGAGTATTCCCACTTACCTTGTACCTGTAGCTGAATACTGGCCTTGTCCTGTCCCGCAACACTGCTGGCCACGCAGGCGTACACACCCTCGTCAGTCAGCGCCACCTCACGGACAGTCAGAGTTCCATCAGGGGACAGCTTGTAATGAAAGCCATCCACCACCAGAGCGGTGCTGTTTTTCATCCAGCTCACAGAGGGCTGAGGCACACCCTGGGCCACACAAGGCAGGTCTATGGAATGCGCCACCAAGACCTTGATCACACGTGGTCCTGGCAGGATGCGTGGAGGAACTGTGGAAAAAAAATGACATTCTTATAGGATTATGGTAATTAATATTAAGTCAGTGGTTCCCAAACCTCACGAAGAGTCACCTGATCAAATATTCATAATATAAATAATGATCAAATGTTGCATTTAGGTTGTGCAAATAGCAGCAGATTCTGAATTAAGAACTGGAAATGACTAGACTGGGAGATAAAGGGGGAAATCCAGAAAAAAGCTGTCAGCTGTGAAAACAGATACGCCACCCTTTAGTCACATTTTATATTTGGTGTGGGAAGAAGATTAGGAAACTATTCAGAGCTGCTGTAGTCACTGGAAGCTGTTAAGGTGGCATTATAAATCATTTCAAATTAATGCTGGAGTAAAAAACTGAGAAAGCTGAAAGACATTCCTTAAAAAGGGAGAACTGTGGGTCTACAATAAGACCATGAATAATAAATGACTCCCAACCTAGCATAATCTTATTCTGGCTGGCAGTGAAGAGTCTATAAACTCCACATAAGGCCAAATGAACCACTATTGGAGGCAATTTTCTTTTCCCTGAGCCACATCCTCTCCCATTCACATATACAGGCTTTTTACTAGGCAAATGTAATTTATATCCAGTATTACCAATTCTAATTTACTAAATAATATTTACTCACTAATGACACACATATGTATATAATTTCATCTGGTTAAGGTAGGTCAGTTTTTACCAGGTAACATGAGCTGGATGGGGTTAAACACCTGCTTCTGGTTGTGACAGACCACAAAACATGGTGTAAATGAGCATCTCTGTTCGAATGGATTACCTGCTTTCTCTCATGGGATTAAGCATAAATCCACCTGCTGTAGTCCCAACAAGACTACAAATGCTCTAATGCACCTGTTTTCTGGTCTATTTAAGAAAGCCCGGACACCAGCATGACACCCACTTATTTTGACTAAGCTTAGCTAGTAAAGGTTGCAGGCTTTCAGGTAAAGTATTTTAAAATGTCAGCATGTCAGCTACTCAATTCACAAACACACTGACTCACAGTCATAGTACCAATGCCTCTCTCAAAATACTTATTTTCAAAATACATTTATGCCACACTGGTGTTAGAGCTTCACTTAAATGGGCCTGAATACAGGTGTGATGCATTAGCACTTATGAGTACTGCAGCTCCTGGGATTTGAAGTCTTGTTGGGACTTCAGAGGTCGTGGTAATGCTTCATGACATGAGACACGTTTAAAAGCAAACTGGCTTTCTTTTAATTCTAAGAGGGTACAAGCGTTCCTCAGATGGACTTGGTGGAGATGCTATTCAAAATCCTCCACTATTGTGCATATAGTGTTATTTACCCTAATGTAAATTGTTAAAAAATATTCAGAATTCCCTATAAGCTTGTGTAAGCACATATCTGTACCTCTTTTTAGCAGAAAAGCTTTGCATGGGGTTCAGAAACAGACATAATTGTGGTGATGTTTGTTATGCAGGTCTGTGTAACTGTTGTTCCTGCTGCTTTTGGATTGTACTTTTTTGTCTTGGTTTTTTTCCCTACATTTCTTATCTGACCCTGTCCGGGGATGGGTTACGAAAAACGTTGGACTGAATGGTCAAAATCTGATTACTCAAATACAGATTATTTCCACCAGATCACAGTAATCATTTTAAGCCAATCAGTGCATAATCTATCCACTGTAAATGTTAGAGTTAGTACTGCCAGCCTATGCTAATCATACCAAGGACGCTGAGTCTGATGACCTGGCTGAAGTTGCCAGCGATGTTCGTTGCCACACACAGGTATGTGCCACTGTCTGTCAGGCGCATCTCTGTGATCTTCATTGAGCCTGAGGGAAGTTGAGTGTGTCTGTCAGACAGAGAAAATGCACACTAGCAGTTAATGCCTAGATTAAGGGGAACACGAAGTGTGGCACATAATTGCACGCACATGCACATGCACTGTGCGAGCACTGAGCTCGGCTTGCATGCAAAAACCACAACAAAAGCCTAGAAAGTGTAATGACAAGATTCCAGAATTACACCTCTCTACTGTGAGCTGAGAGAAATATAGTTTGATTGCTGTGTGATTTTAATCTGACCGCAACGTCTCTGCCTTAAGGCTGTCAGATTTTAAAACCCACAGAGCTCAGTCTTACAAATTAAACTCTTCACAGCATTTGCACCGCTAGTCTTGCAAGCTCAGAGTTTCAATTTGTTGGGTTATTTAGATTTAAATGTGGCTACATTAGCGATGGAACACATTTTTAGGGAGGCGTAGACCAATAAGCCCACCCTTTAGTCTGGTCTTTCCCACCCAGCAGACCGGAGGCTAATTTTGTCTGTTGCAGGCATTAGCCAATTGTGCCTTATAAAGGGCGCTCAGTCGTCTGGTAGCAGAGCTGAGATTCAAACTTTGGAGCTCAGAATCTCAGCGCTGGTGAGATTTATGACATATACACAGATAGCAAAGCTCACTGAATGATGTCTAACCTTGCGATTTACTGCTCACTTCAAACTGGTTTGGTTTACAATGTCCTGCAGCCAGTGGCGCCAAACCTTAATCTCTGGGTGGCTGTATAGACCAAGATCACATGACAGATATCCTAAAAGTGGTTTGATCTTTGCTGGTCTCGCTCACTTTATTTGGGCCATTGTCTAAGGTCTAACTATGGTCTGTTAGTGGGTGTGTGGGGGTGTGTGAGGGTGTTCACCTTGGAGAATAAGGGGATATCAGTTGCTTGTCTTTGGACCAGGTGATGATTGGAGGTGGAAGACTTCGTACTTCACAAGGTAGTGTGACATCATCACCCACCTTTACGGACATGTCTAATGGTTCTCCAGATCCAGACAAACCTCCAGCTCCAGCACCACTCAGCCTGGGTCTTACTGAACATACATACATGTAGATATACACAAAAGAGTTGTTAACAATAATGAAAGATAGATAAACAAAGTAAAAACAATAAAATAAACAAAGAATGCAGATGAGGCTCTAACCATAGACAGTGAGCTGGACCTTTCTGGAGCTGTATCCAGCTGCATTAGTGGCCGTACATACAAACTCTCCAGATTCATTCGCTCCGGGTGACACAATGTGCAGACTGCCATCCTCCTCCAGATAAAATGCTCCACTGCTCAGATCCAGCAGCTCTCCATGCTGGAAATATACACAGGAGACATGCTGAATGGGCATGTATTTGGGATCTGTCTGTATCTGGGAACCTGAATCTCAGTAATGGTGGGCTAGCGTAATAGACAACTGACCACTCATGAGGTACTTGTGGACTTATTTGTGTGTTTACTTTTATAGATTATGTTTGTACCTTAGCCCAGGTGATGTCTGGTTTGGGCACTCCACGGGCATGGCAGGGGAGAGAAATGGGCGTTCCCTCTATGGTACTGAAGACTTGAGGACCATGTTGAATTGTGGGCATCACTGCAGCAGGAAACAACACAAACACACAGAAAACATTACTCAATAATTTCTTGTATAAGGATTATTTGCCATAAGTGTGCATTTTTAATAGGAGACAGATCTGGACCGCAGACAGGCCAGTTCGAGCACACGCACACTGTGTCTACAAAGCCATGCTGTGGCGTAGCATTGACATGTCCCAATTGTTTTGAGTCTTTTACAGGCATCAAATCCTAAATTTGTTTAAAATGACAATATATAATTACGTTTTTTAGTTCTTTGTCAGTTTTCTGTTTAATGCTTTCATGCATTCATTCATTTTCATGTTTTACCACCACTGTATTCTGGTCAGGGTGGCCATTTTCCCCGTGATTCACTGGGTGCAATGCAGTAACACAAGCTGGACAGGACGCCAATCTGTTGCTGGGCCTGAGCCATTTCCATGCTCAGACATGCCCAATCATGTCTGTATACAGACGGCCGTCAAGCCAATAGCACCCTGGATCTCAGAAGTAGTGGGTTAGCATAATTTACTGCTGAGCCACCTGAGTACCTTTGCTTGGTCATTTGATTCATAATATTAATGTTAATTAATAAAAACAAAGAATGTAAGCATTTTTTTTACCATAAATGTGGACAGTGGTGGTGTGGTTGCTGGATCCTGCCACATTTTCAGCCACACATGTATACATTCCGCCATCATGCACACTGACTCGCTCAATATGCAGACTGCCATCACGTCGAATACTCACATAGGGGCTGGATGTCACCTATCACAAATACACACATAAACACCTCAGAGTTTTTATTTTATATATTTCATCTGACAATATTTCTGGCAACACAGCAGTCCTGTAGTCATTTAATGTACAGGATTTTTTTGACTTCACTAGGTTAGAGTAGTAATGACTTGAAAAATCCAACAATCGCATTTTTGTAACAATTGTAGATGTCACAGTCAGGGATTTATTAAATGCTTGGCTGATGGTCGGTACTAATAGTAATAATACATGTGTTTTATTTTACTCCCAATCTAGTCGTATCCAATTAATCGATTGCATTATGGTTCCTCTCGACTGACTGAGGTGAGCCGTGACTAACACTTGCCCCCTATGACACGTGTACAGTAGCCGACTACATATTTTCACCTGCATGAGGTGAGTTCATATGTAGATCAGCTTTGCGCACTGACAGTTAAACCCTGACCACATTATCCCTCGTATCTGTGCAGGGGCCATCAATAAGCCAGCAGAGGTCGTAACCCTCCCTGCAAACGAGCCAATCATTGTTCGCGCAGGCGCCCAGCCTGCCGATAGCAGAGCTGAGATTCGAACCAACGAGTTCAAGAAGTCAGCTCTGGTGTGCTAGTGTTTTACCGCTGCACCACTTGAGTGCCAGGAACACAGCAGTTATGGGCAGCATTTAGACAATGGGTTGAAGTATCTCTGAAACAGAAAGGGGAGCTCACCAACCAATAATGGTCTGTGGTCTCAAGAGCTACTGGCTCAAACTACACATCATTTTAATAATGGTCATGTGGTGATTATGTTACAACACACACTGTATCAAAGCCATGGGCAAACAGTCATCAAAACTGGACACTGGAGCAGTGGAAGAGGGTCTGCTGGTCTGATGAATAGAATTCAAACAAGCATACCCAAACCCCAGAGTAAAGCTGACTTGAAAAGCAATCCAACATATGAATAATACTGATACTTAGTCCTGATTATCATCATCATGTTCTTTACCACTGTTCTATCCTGATCAGGGTCACAGGGGGTCTAATTCTCCCTGGGATCACTGGGTGCAATACTGTAAAACATTTGGAAAGAATGCCAATCCATCACAGAGCCCTGATCTTGGTTCATATATTGTCTGTGCCTTTGTATTAAGTCTTACCAGGGTATTCTCATGAAGCCAGTGTCTCTCAGGCAGCGGGTTTCCGGCAAGCAGCACACAGGGTAAAGTGACCTGCTGCTCCTCTACCACCCTGACCTCTGCTGGAATCAGCGCTATCGTGGGAGGGACTAGAAAGACACATAGGAATACACACACACATGTATGTGGTTATGGGGTACATAGATATATGAATGACAGCTTAATAAAAATTCTGAGCACTTTATAAGTCAAATAAATCCATCCAGTGGTGAGACAATGCAGCCCTGTTCCAAAAAAATGATTAACAGTTTCAAGGTGGTGACCAGATATGAGATTTTTATCTCTCTCTCTCTCTCTCTCTCTCTCTCTCTCTCACAGACACACACACAGCTAGCAGTATATACACAGGGGGAACCTAAAATGGTAATTGCAAAAGTGACAGTTTTAGCTTATTGTCAGAGGCAAACATATTTTCTTTCAAAATCTCCTGGTACTTCATGGACTCCTTTGTGGCATTTTTCACTTCATTTTTATGTTTCACAACTACTTTATCCTGGTCGGGGTCTCTGTGGGATCGGCTCCCCCAGAATCACTGGGAGCAAAGCAACACACCCCAGACGGGACACCAATTCATCACATGGCCTCGGTCACCTATAATGACGCCAGACTGCCTGATAGCACCACTGGGGATTCAAACCCTGGATTCCAGCAATAGTGGACTAGCATAGTTTGTTAATGTGCCACCCAGGCACACACTTGGGATACCCAAAACAGTAGGAATTGTTGTTTTTTGACTGTAATGCTTTAAATCACAAAGTGTGCTGGCAAATAATGCATTGTTTGACTGTTATTAAATGCTAGATTCATTTAAAACTCTTTAAAAATCGACTTAGACTGAGAGAAAATGTCTTTGTGAATAAATGGGGAAAATGGACACAATATGACACAGTGAATGATGCTTAAGGATTGACTGATTTACCTCTATGTATTTGTATTTTGATAAAGGATACCTGTAACCATATGTTTTTGTTTTTCAATTTCTGTTTGCCACATATGTTCTTTAAGTGTGTATGTATGTAAGTAAAAATTTCAATAAAAATGTGAGTAAAAAAAAACAAACTCTTTTAAATCAAAGCTCCTTTGAATCTGACCAGCAGCTAGGCTAACTGTATACAGTGGTAGCTCAACGGTTAAGATGCTTGTCTAGAGGCCGCTCAGGTGGCGCAGCGGTAAAATACGCTAGCACACCAGAGCTGGGATTTTAAATACATCATATCGAATCTCAGCATTGCCATCCGGTTGGGTGGCTGTTGTTCACCCAGGTAGGGAGCCGGATAGGGGCCTCATAACTGATGCAATTACAACCTCCGCTGGCTGACTGATGGCGTCTGCACAGAGTAGAGGAATAATGCTGATCAGGGTGTGGCTCTCCGTGCACAAGGCTGATTGGCATGAGAACTCGCCTCGTGCAGGTGAAAAAAAGCAGTCGGGTACTGCTCACGTGTCAGTTCGCTCTCCTTAATCAGAGGCGGGGGTCAGCACCAGTAGAGAGGAAGCATAACGCAATCGGGTAAAAATTGGACGCACTAAAAATAGGGAGAAAAGATGCATAAAAAAATACTTGTCTAGTAATCAAAATGTTGCCTGTTCAAGCCCCATCACCGCCAAGTTGCCACTTTCCCATGAGCAAGGCCCTTAACCTTCAATTGCTCAGATTGTATTCTGTCATAATTCTAAGTCTCTTTGGATAAAAGCATCTGCTAAATGCCGCAAATGTAAAAAAAAAAATGTTAATGTACAGCATTTGTGTGTGTGTGTGTGTGTGTGTGTGTGCAGCTGCAGTTTAAATATAAAAGTAAAGAACTGCTTTTACTGGAAAATCTGACACACTCATTGCTCTGACCACACCTTTACTGTGTTGCTTGTTAGGTTTCCATGGTGACCCCATGAACAGACATGTGGGTCAGTGGGACTGAGCAAAGAAATTAAGGGGCAACTGAGACTCCCAGAAGCACTTCATTCTATGACCTACATTATTGTGCATTAATAAACAAACAATTACACTGACAAGAAGGAACTGTGTTCTTAGTGAGGTCATAAAAAGCACTGCATTTTTGGGTAACACTTCTCATCCAGCCCATATGATGAACATCGGCTTCAAAGTCAGAAATCCTACAGGCCTGAAAGATGGGAGCTCATCCTCGATTTCTTTCCAGAACTTTGATCACTTCAAATATTTGATTTGCTGCATTCCTTTTACTATGTGAATATTAAAATACATACACGAGTTTTAACATACAGGCAGGAATGTAAACCCTCTTTAAGTCACATATACTTGCATAAAAGAAATCCAGATGTTCCAACAATCGCACACACACATACACAGAATGTGACTGTCTTGGGTGAGTTCTGTGCATGATCACATCTGGTCGTTCACTTCTGCATCAAGTAAGATTTCTTTCCCTACTTTCAATTTTCACAACCCTCACTTGCCCTTTTACAGACGGACACACACACAATCAAATACACAATATGGCCACAGGCATGTGGACACCTCTTCTAATGATTGTATTTAGATGTTACAGTCTAATATGCTAAGAGGTGTATGAAGTCAATATGCTTTTAACTTTGTGGCAACAGTTTAGGGAGGGCCGTTTTTCTGTTCCCACATTATCCTGCCCCTGCACACAAAGCAATGTTTATACAGACAAGGTTTATGAGTTTGGTCTAAAGGGAGCTCCGGTGGCCTACACAGAGGCCTATACTAAACCAAACTGCACATATCTGGGATAAATTACTAATTGTTATTTCATTTTCTTTTTTTAACCACTGCTTTATCCTGGTTAAGGTTGCGGTGGGTCCTGATTTTCTGGAAACACTGGGTGCAAAGAAGTAAGGCACCACGGACAAGGCGGCAATCCACTGGAAGGCTTAATAAAGAGCACCAGTGCTTGGGTGACACAGTAAGCTAACAGGCTAGCACACCGCTGCAGAGAGTTTGAACTCACGTCCCACTTCAGCAGTGAGGTGCAATCTGTATGGGAACACTGGCTGGTAATAAGAATCAGCCACTAAATAGACATGTGCCGAAGGAGGTTGTGCAAGTGGCTGCGGACTCACAATCAGGATTCAGAAATGACTAGATTCAGGGATAAAGGGAAAAATCCAGAACAAAATTTTACGAAAGATGACCTATTTACTTACCCTAGGGTCTTATACAATAGAAGCATAACACAAAGATCCTACCATTATAGATAGATAGATAGATAGATAGATAGATAGATAGATAGATAGATAGATAGATAGATAGATAGATAGATACTTTATTAATCCCGAAGGAAATTGAGGCCTCAGTAGCAAGTTACATAAATCAAAGTCAAAAAGTAAGTAATAGTACACACTACAGAGATTTACATTATACAAAAAAGTATCTGTATAACCACAACACTTGGACAACACACAACAAAACAGGACCTGAGGGTACATATGGTACATGTGATACATATGAAGGTGTTATTTCAGTTAACACTGCAAGGCTAGTATGGATTATAAGTCACAGTTGTAAGATATAAATATTAAAAAGTATAATATGTACAAAATCAAAAGACATTGTGTGAGTAAATTTCAAGTGAATACAAATTTGCCATGTAATAGATTATTTAAGGTTGGAAATCTTCCAATCTTCCTCATTTTAGATTGCACCTGCATTCCAAAGCGCCAAACAGTTTTCAAAGAGACTTTAAATTAGCCAATACCACTTTACTTTCTAACTATGAAATGTATAATAATGCTCTGAAATGATGGGAGTAGTGTGTAGACCAGGGCCGGCGCTAGGGGGGGGCTGAGGGGGGCATTGCCCCCCCAAATTGTGTCTTTGCCCCCCCAAGCACAATGCAAGCAACGGCTATTTTTAAAATTATCTCTGAACCAATCACAAAAATGCATTTTGTTTTACAGTGTGAAGATATTTCCTTGCTTATTCCTGATTGGCTCTTTGAGTCATATAAAAATCGGCAGACTGCCCCAAACAGTTCAGTTCGGCAGTATATGTTCTGTTAGTGTGAGCGAGAGGCAGGTATACTGGTAAACACTCTTCTGAGTTTAAACTGACTTCCACATGGTAATATTTGCTTAACTGTGGTTTTTCGTTGCTTTAATGTTACTTACCTCTTACATAGGTGTTGCTTAAATTATTTTATTAGCCGTTAGCGGTTAGGCTAATGAACTAATGGCAATTTAATTAAGGGGGCGTATTAAAATGAAATACAATTAGATAATCTTTTTTCTCCATTTACATAATCAACATGTATTTTTTAATCATTGGGTTTTAAGTTTAAGTTCGAAAACATGCATTTTTATTTCTTTACCTCATACATCACTTTAAGCCAGTATCAATAGCTTGGCTGTCATCATTCATGCACAAATCAAGCCTTGAATATATTTCTGGCTTCAAAAACATGACTATCAACATGCCCCCTCATTAGGTTTTACTGCCCCCCAAGCAAAGCAGTCCAGAACCGGGGCTGGTGTAGACCGTCTTGGAATGTGTGAAATATTGCAGCTTATAATGTGGTTTTCCAGACAAGAATTAAACTTATGTTAGTGTTGGATGACACTTCATTGCTAGAAGGGATTTATCATTGAAATATTCTTTAAATATAGTTCTAAGAGAAGTCTCTAGACGCTTAGACTGGGATCCTGGGTTTAAATCCATAGCAGTGCTATCAGTCGGTCGGGTGTCTACATACAGACATGATTTGCTATGGCTGGGTGGAATGGCCGAGGCCCTGTTATGGATTGCCGTCCTCTTCGGGTAATGCGTTGCCCCCAGTGATTTTTGGGGAAAACTGGACTTATTGTGACCTTGACCAGGATAAAGCAGTGAAACATGAAAATATATGAATAATATTTAGCAATTACATGTATGTGTTATTATTGTGTATCAAAAACAACCCCATTATTTTTCGTTAGCCTAAAATATATGCAGTTCCACAGGACCATGGAACGCATTAACAGGTTTTCCATACATCCTTATGGGAAAAAATACATTAAAACTCCCAGAACCAATCAACATCAAGTTTCAAGGTGTAGTACCACTGTAGTAACATAAACGCCTCAAGGATTCCTTACCCAGTCCAGTAACAGTGACTTTGACCTTAACCTGGATTTTACCAAACTGGTTTTGAGCTTCACACACATAGGTGGTCCCATCTTCTATCCAGAGGTCTAAAAAGAAAACCATTATCAGGATTAGTTGGACCACAGCACCTAGATTATCTGGCTTCATTTGAGTTACTAACTGCTAATCTAAGAAAGCAAGTACTGTAGATATAATACTCACTTGTTATGACCAGGTCTCCGCCCCTCTTTTGACTGACAGTGCTGTGACCATGGCGATGAGAGGAAAGGGCAGCGTTGTCCTCTCGTCTCCAGGTAATTCGTGGTTCTGGATGACCCTGGGCTTGACACGGCAGGGTGAGGTCAGACCCGATGTCTGCTGCAATATCCGATGGCTGCCTCGTGAACTGAGGAAGAGCTAGACGTTGTAAAGGTACAAAGTTAAAGACCTGAACAGGTTTACTCACTGCTAATTATGCATGCATATGTCGGAATTTTGGCTCTAGTGGTGACAAGGTGAACTACAGCACAGATTGTGTATCTGTGTACGAATGCAGCTTTAAATCATATTAGCTTACAGCCCACGTCCAGTCTGATCTTTCCCTGTGCGCTGCCTGCCAGGTTCACTGCCACGCAGATGTAGTCGCCTGCATCGCCAGCCTCAATCTGCCGAATGTTCAGGATGCCCCGCTTTGGATCCATATTGACAAACACAGATGACTTTACCTGGTGGTCACCTGCAATAAAGTGTGTCTTAGTATTTCTGTAATACACTCATATAGCAGCACTATTTATATATCCATACCTTTGTACCACAGGACCTCTGGCTGTGGAATTCCTGTTACAGTACACTCCATAACGGCAGCCTGTCCTAATCCAATCAGCAGCCTGCTTTCTGGTACTGTCACCTGGGGAGACTCTTTGGATTCAGATTGAAGATCCGAGTTAAACATGAGAAGCGCTCGTCTTTCTATTATACAACGATTGACCCTCTAGGGTCTGTTCGAAAACCTTGTGAGCTGCCTTGCTGCCTACTGCCTATCTAGGCAGCTGCCTAAGTAGAAGAGATTCTAATAAGACATCGACCTTATAACGCAGATTATTTAGATGCACTAAATAGGATGATGATATCATAGGATGACGTAAAATACGTCTATGTATACGGTTAATTAGGTTTTCGGACAGACCCCTAGATTCCTAATTAAGCCCAAATAAAGCCACAATGCACATAACCTCCTGACTAAACGTACAGATGCTACTGACCAATATAGCTGAGAAGAGCAGTCTTCGCATCTGTTCCTGCTACATTGCTGGCCAGACAACCATATACCCCTGCATCCTTTTGTACAGTGTTTTTGATAACGAGTGTACCATCTGGCGTCATCCTGTGCCTAGAAATCAAGACAACAGGTATCAATAAGCACTGACTGTAGAGAGATTCATTATGTTTACTTTATTTCCTCAAGCAATTGTGTTATAACCTATAAGACTGCTTACCTCATAAAGTCTGTAATGAACATGTCATTGTGGGTCCACACCACTGCGGGAGAGGGGTAGCCTTTAGCCGTGCACCTGATCCGCACCTCCATTCCTGTACTGAAGGTTTGGTTCTGTGGGTTTACAGTCACCACTGGTGGGGCTAGTGAGAAAAAAAAATTTACTCTGTTTATAATGATAATCACATTTCATATTTGATTTGAACATCATTAAACAATGGTGTGCTTACTGTCTGCTGATGGGGAAGAGATGAACACTATTACACCAATTAGGTTCTTTCTGACTACCGGCCACAAATAACTATGGCATCATTTAGGCTCAAACCCCTAATCTCCCCACACTCTGCATATGTGGGAATGCAGTTCTAAAATACTGTACAGACCAATTCAAACAGATTTTATTAATGGAAAAAATGGAAGAAGGGGGTTGCAGGAGGGTTAGTGGGTGCAGGTTATAACATCATTTGTTTCTTTAAAAAGTAAGTCACAGAGATCTAATGTGTTAGCCCACTAACACTGAGATCTGACTTTAAATCTCAGCTGTGCTATTGACCATTTGGGCGCCTATGGAGGAAAGGGGTTGGAGGAGGGTTAGTGGGTGCAGGTTATAACATCATTGGTTTCTTAAAAAGGTAAGTCACAGAGATCTAATGAGCAAAGCCCACCAACACTGAGATCTGACTTCAAATCTCAGCTGTGCTATTGACTAGTTGGGCGCCAATACACACATACGATTGGCTGTGTGTCTATAGGGGGAGGGACAATGACCAAGCACAGATGCTTTATTGCTGCTAAAATAACACATTTGCTGGCTGGTTAAGACACCATCTCAATAGATGGCTGATCGCGGATGGCGGTGTGTGACTCTCTGTGCTTGTCAGGAGGGGGTGCATGACAGTTTCTTCAAAGTTGCAAGTAGATATGACTAGATTGGGTAATAAAAAGCATCTACAGCAATTGTTTTCTAAATAATGTCTACTTTTATGCTTTTACTTGTTTTACATTTGAACTTTTGTATTTACTGAAGGGTTTTGATTCTAACCCCATCACACAAAACATTAGTATGTAACATGTCGTATTAGTACTACATTATAATAAATAAAAATGTGTTGTACAAAATTTCCAACAAGTAATAATCAACATTTCTGCAAGAGGTTACAAAGCAAGATCTCTTCAAGAGGCCTAGAATTCAAAGCTACACCACTGCAGCAACAAAACCTTATTTGCAAACATTTCAGAATCTCTGATCGTGTCCAGATGTGCAAAAACTGAAAAACCTTACATGGTGCAACACTACATGCACAATCCATCATTTTTAATAGCAAGTCTTTCTACAATCCCGCTTTTTCTCAATGGATGACAAAAGCGGCAATATCGATTCCAGACTCCCAATATGATTTCACAACATGGGTTTCCTGCTTCTTTCTTTTACAAGTGCCAACAAGTTCTCCAAAGACCCAACGCTGATCCTCTCAGAGCTGCAGAGGGCTTACATTTTCCAGCGACCACTTATAGACTTACAGACTCTGCTTGCCCTAATTTTCAGACTGCACCTCAGCAGGGACCGGCCGGACTTTTAAATGACTTCCGGAGTCAGTATCAGGGTACAATTAATAATCATTGAAAATCTGATAAAAGCACACTACACCCGAACTGCTCAGCTTCTAATGTGACTTATTATTTTGCAGCTTTGCAGATAGATTCATTGTGTAGTTGGATAATAAAACGCATTTAGGGCTTTAGCAAGAAATAAACAAGTTGAGAAAAACACTCAAAATAAGCCAAAAACTCAAATAAAATCATTATCATTTGTCCTCATTATTTACAGCAACATTACATTTCATTTTATTTTCATGGTTTACCAGCACTTTATCCTGGTCAGGGTGGTGGAGGGTCCAGCTTCCCTTGAATCACTGAGAGCAGTGCTGTAACACACCCCGGACAGGGCGCCAATTCATTTTGGGGCCTCAGCCATACCCTCACATACACTGGCAATCGTCTATAAAGACGCCTGATCGATCAGCAGCAACGCTGGTAATTCGAACCCTTGATCCCGGTAGTAATGGGCTAGCAAAATTATTGTTATTTGTGTGCCATTCAAGCACCTTGTATTTTAGTAGCATCATTACCAGGTTTACAATTAAGAAAAAATATTATTTTATTATATTACTTGCACTTGAGGACACATTCCGATTTGATGGAACTATATTAAATATTGATGAAATGAAATAGTAAACATTTATTACATGCATGAAAACAAATACCAGTTACCAGATAAGTACAGAATTATTAGCCTGGAGTGTTGAGAAATTTAGAGTAGGGTAATATTTACTATGGTCGCACTGGATAAGAGCTTCTGCTAAATGCTGAAAATGTAAATGTAATGTAAATGCATAAGAAACCATCTATGACTTTGGTTTGCTTTGAAATCCTGCTTTGCTGTTGAGAGGTCGTCCTGTGCCTGTCCTGTTACAAGATGTAATTATCAGTGTGCTTAGTAACTAAAGCACACTCTAATAGTCTCATTTTGTCTCAATTGTTGGCTCAACCAGCCAGCACTGGATCAGGGGTCACATTCATAACCAGCCTGAGCCTATGCTCAGCAAACCTAGAAATAAAACCATATGATTTTAATAGTAAAAAAAAAATCAAGCAATGCCAGTAAGATTACCATGTCTTTAACCTACTCAATCATTCTTATTTCAATCACAGTTCAAGTACATTTGAAAACACCAAGTGTTCAATCAGGACAATTCTGAAATATATGGCCAAAAGTATAATAATAATAATAAAAATTTTATTTGAAAAGCGCATTTCATGACACCCAAAGACACTGTACAATAAAAATATAGAAAATATAAGCAAAATAAATAAAATACACATTTACTAAGCAAAAAATATTGTATATTGTATAAATAAAAGTATGTGGACTTATTGCTGACAGGTGTAAAACAGGTGTATTTGTGGCAACAGTTTGAACATAACTGTGCCTTTGTGCACAAAGCAAGACCCATAAAGACACTTGGTTTGATGAGTTTAGTTTGGCGTGTGTGTGAGTAGGAATGTCAGCGGTTTGCATACAGCCCTGACCTCAACCCTGTAAAACACCTTTGGGAAGAACTGGAACAATTGCGAGGCTTTCTTAAAAATGCTCTATTGACTTAGCATACACAAATGATCACAAGCACACTTTAAAATGTAGTAAAAAGCCTTATTAGAATAGTAGATAATTATGTTTTCCTAAATCCAACGGTTTACTTTTCTCACTACGATAACTAATTTATGTTCATTTCATTTTGATGTTTTGCCACAACTTAATCCTGGTCAGAATCGAGGTGGTCTGGTTTCCCCGGAATCACTGGGTGCCATGCAGTAACAGAACATCAATCTATCCCCGAGCATCAGTGGGTAAGAGCGAGTACCACTGACCTAGTGTGATGCTGTTCTCTAAACATATAATATATCCAAAAGCCTGATGACTAAAAAGGTTTCTTTATTATTAAGAAAGAACACAAAATATCACAGTGCTTGGGTGGCGCAAGAGCTTTTTGTGCTGGCCCACTACCACTGGTTGGGGAAAGGGGGTTGACTGGTGCCCTGTGTTTCCCTTATCAGGATTAAGCGGTTGATGAAATGAAATGAAATAAAGCAAGATATCACCAGAACACACGGTCTGAAATGAGGTTTGAGTTTAAATGTAAACACTTTTTTTGGTGTGATGCCAACATAAAAAAACGCATTAAACTGTTACTATGGAATCCAGACTCTCTAGTATACATACTGTATTACCCATAAATTACTCCTTTACCTAAAAATCTTTACTTGTAACAGACATGTTCTACAGTGTGACACACTATAGTCTTGTCCCAATTCTTGGTTATTTAAATATAACAGATTGCAATGCTATTTATGCTATTCAAAACAATTCACTTCACATAAACTACCCAATAATGAACTCCCAAGGAACCCTGGGCAATTCCCTCTGTCCTGTCCAGGCTTTACCATGTCAGCAGTCCCACTTCAAACAGGTCATAATGACTAGGACAACACAGGAGTCCTAACAGGTGCTGATTACACACTACAAACACACTACACACACACAGTTTGAGACAGCTGTTTGAAGGCACCGAGACTGACAAGCCTGACATAAGACAAAAATAAAGGGCAAAGGTACATGACGCTGGAAAAAGAGATAGAGATGCAAGGAAAGACAAACGAGTGACTCAGTTCCTTGAGCAGATTAGATGATAAAGTAACGCTCATTGCTTGACAAAAGGAGAAAATTATATGGTGCAAAAGTTACTCCCCTAACAAAGAAGGAACAAGTCTTAGGTACAGGGCCGGGCCCTGTACATTTAGAGCCCAAGGCAAGCTTTATCCCATTGCCCTCACTCCTACTCGAACCTCACCCGAGCATAACAAACAACCAGATATTAAAAACAGCTCTTGTTAACAGTAATGGGAGAGTAGTAGCCTAGTGTGTTATCAATTGGAAAATTGTCAATTCAAATCTAGGCTCTGCTATGCAGCCACTGTTGGGACCTTGAGCAAGGTCCTTAACCCTGTATGCTTTAGGGCTGCACCCTGCACTCTGACCCCAGCTTCCAAACCAACTGAAATATTTGGAAAAAGATTTTTTATAATAAATAAATAAATACATTTTTACAAATATTGTAACTAAGAGGGATGGCACGGTTTCTAAGTGGGTAGCACTGTCGCCTCACAGCAAGAAGGTCCTGGGTTCGATCCCCAGGCGGGCCGGTCCGGGTCCTTTCTGTGCGGAGTTTGCATGTTCTCCCCGTGTCTGCGTGGGTTTCCTCCGGGAGCTCCGGTTTCCTCTATAGGGTGTGTGTGTATGTATGTGTGTCTGCCCTGCGATGGACTGGTGCCCCGTCCAGGGTGTTACTGTGTGCCTTGCGCCCATTGAAAAGCTGGGATAGGCTCCAGCAACCCCCCCCGCAACCCTAATTGGATAAGCGGTTAAGACAGTGAGTGAGTGAGTGTAACTAAGAGCGCTTCACACGCTTACCTTGTACACTGAGGTAGACATGAGAGGTAGACGCTCCACCCTCATTAGTGGCGACACAACTGTGCCAGCCAGCATCTTCCTGTGTTATGCGCTGGATCTCCAGTGACAGGTTTGTGGTGATAAAAGCACGGGTGCCCAGTCGAACATCGATGCCACCCCGCTGCCAGGTCAGGTTAAATGGCACGGTGCTGGCCACCACGCAGGTCAGGAGTGCAGTGGAGCCTGGAGACGCTGTTACATTGAAGGGTACTGTGATGTCTGGAGGAGGCTCTGCACACAGAGGAATACATGATCAGACACATCGAAATGGTATATCAGTGATGCAAATTTTGTCCATTCGTTTAAACCATTAATCTGTAAGCTTGTGTGGCGCTCTGAGAACTCGCTGCTGGAGTTCCGGGGGTTGGAATCCCGTGCTGGGCTCACAAATACAGAAGGTGCATGGTGCTACCCCTTAGTGGCGGTCCCAAGCCTGGATAAACAGAGGGGTTGCATCACAAAAAGAATCTGGAGTAAAAACTGTGCAATAACAAATATGCGGTGTGGCGACCCTTAATGAGAGCAGCTGAAAGGAATCATCAGACACATTAAAAATAGATTAGTTCTATAACAAAGAACTATAGAATCTTAAAGAATGCACACTAATGCACTCTTCTATCCCTATAAGATCCCTAGAATTGCTGTATACACAGCCTTGCGTTTTCAACGCACACCTTTGTTCATTTGAAAGCCGGTAAACAAAACATAAATTTACTTTAATGGTGGGAACTGGGGAGACAAAACGAGTCTGATCTACGAGAAAAAAAGGAGTGATAAGTGACGTGGGATTAGGATAAGAGGGGAGGTAATTCCTAAAAGACACATCTGGAGAGAGCATTGCTGAGTTTGTCAATCTGTTTATCATGTCATTAGCCACATGACAGAGGAATTAGCAGAGTAAACGTGTACTCAATGAGATTGCTTGGCTTTTTCCATTGCACTGTTTCCCATATGCATGATGTTATACTTGGGTTTCAGCACATTCACCATGGTAAGATTATACATACAGTTTTTCATTTAATTCTATTCATTCGTGGAGCTTTACTGGAACTGTATGTGACCTGAGGGAACCAAACACTAACAGGTGATAAGAAAGGGCTTCAGAATAGACATGTGTCAAAGAGGGCGTTTGGTGATTATATATTACAATAATAATAATAATAATAATAATCTTGCCTGTGAAAATAGTTTTATTCTTACCTGAGACGTCCAGAAAGGTCCGGGCTCTTCCAGTTCCAGCGCTGCTGATGGCGATACAGTCATAGAAGCCCTCGTCTTTCAGAGACACCTGAGCTATCTCCAGTGACACATTGGACGACTCGCTGTTTCAGAATTGGTCAACATACAATAACTGTGAGTTTAAACATCAAGATATCATTGGCAATGTGAATGAATCAGGATTTATAGGTTCCCGTTTGAACAACCTGAAGATCTGGTCCACGCCCAGACGCTGCTCCTCACGAATGAAGCGCAGGGTGAAGGGGATCAGACTTTCAACCTGGCAGGTCAGTTCACCCTTCTGTAGGTAGTAACCCGGAGTGTGGGGGGGCATACTTACTTTGGGGGCACCTAGAAAAAGAAATCATGTTCAGGGCCACGGTGTCAACCAACTTAAGACACATGAATCAGAATCAGAATCAGATTTATTGGCCAAGTATGTGGATACACACAAGGAATTTGTTTCCGGCTGATGGTATCTCTCTAGTAATAATACAGTGTACAAGCAATGTATACATTAAACACAAAAACACAAAATTATACAAACTATAAGATTATATACAGGCAATATACAGATATGTAATTTAGCAGCATCTGAAATATTTACAAAACAGTAAAGTGCACAACATGTAGGATGAGTACTACAGTGTAGTCAATTGGCAGCAGATGAATATTGTTACACTTAAGTCTGTATTATTTTATTAAGTCTGTTTATTTATTTAGGAGGGAGATGGCCTGTGGGAAGAAACTGCTCTTGAATCTGGTGGTTTTATTGTGGATGGATCTATAGCGCCTGCCAGAGGGGAGGGGTTGAATGAAGTAATGAAGCTAGCCAACATCCTAGGGCATCCTAGGGAAGGGAGGCAGGGAGATAAAAGCCTTATATGGTCAAAAGTATGTGGACACCCCTTCTAATTACCTACTTCATATGTTTCAGTCACACCTATTGCTAACAGGTTACTTAAATAGTAACATAATAAAATACTGTATGAATAAATATGCTTCCAAGTGCTCGGATGGGGCAGCTGTAAAATAGGATAACCCGCTCAAACTTGCGACGTTCAAGCTCAGCTCTGCTAACAGCTGGGTGAGCACCTACACAGACATAACTGGCCTGTCCGGGAAATGGAGAGTCGAAGGGATTTTAGAGCAATAACTGCTAGTGGGTCAATGGTGCTTGACTCTTCAAACAAATCTCGATATGAACCTGCCGGCTACTGCACACATGACAAAGAGGACGTGTGTCAGTTATGACCGTACTTGGTCAGAAGGTCTGTAAAATATGATCGGGTAATTGCATTCCATAACAATGGCTATGTTTTGCAAATGGAATGTCCAACAAGCTTATGGTCAAGTGTCCACATACGATCGGTTAAAGATTTTAAATATATTAATGTAAATGTCTGACCTGGGACTATGCTGGAGAATAATACACTAGAGACTCTGTGGAAAAGGAAACCATCGCGATCGTATCCGGTGACTCTGAGGAAGAAGGCTTCATCAGGAGGAACAAACTCCGTGATGTTCCAAATGCCGTAAGGTTTGCGTTCGGGATAGTAGCGAATGGGCAGAGTTTTTATCACCCCGCCGGTGATGCTCAGCAGCTCCAGGCGGTCAGCACGTGCAGGACGGAAGAGGCCCGTGGTGTTCAGCAGTATGAACGTAGGGATTCCTGTGGATGAGTGAAATGATTCAGCAAAGATATTGGGATTCAAGGCATCTGTGCTTGTGATTAGAGTGACATTTCCCTCACCTTGGACGGGTCTGCTGGAGGTCATCTTGAAATCTAGAGTGTGTTTTCTTGAAAAGCCAGCTCTGAAGTCGATGGTGCTTAGTCCTGTGATACGCACCGAGTGTCGACCCTCGCTGATTGTCTGTGGAAAGAGTAAAATTAAAATGAATTTATAACTGATATGTTACACAGATCAGATGTTACATAGAATATTTCAGTATTTAGTAAAGAGGTGGGTCTTTTATTTATCAGGAGACTCTTTGTTTAATTGTATAAACTACTTTATAGAACTATTCCAAATGACATAAATACATTGACAAAATACCACAACACTGTAATAGTGGCAGAGAAACATTAAATTCTCATTTGTTTCCATTTTTAAGAAATATATTTATATTCTGTCCATGTACACTGATGAGCAAATACATCAGGACCCCCCCCCCCCCCCCCTTCAAAAAATGTACATGGTAATGCTTATTTCATAGCAACTGTGCAAGTCACAGTCAAGTTTATATTAAATGTTGGATGATACTTGTAGTTCTTGTAGTTCACGTGTTGATTTTGGCTAAGGCCCTACCTAATTCATGGCTACAAAAATCGCGTCACAGGCTGTGAAATAAAGCGTTTCCTGTGTATTATAAAACGGATTGTCCTAAAATCTGATTGGCTGAGCCGCGTTCGAAGCCGTTGTAAAATCCCCGATATACGCACACCTATGACCACCTCACATCATTCCATATTAATACGCCACTGAAAAGAAAAAAGAACAAACTTGGTTGAACACTATTTTAATCTTGTACTATACATGGAAATGTCCAGATTAATATAAACAGTAATCCTAATCATTAAGCGGGTGTTTCGTCCAAGAAATAGTGTAATAGTGTTTGTGGAGGAATGTTTATTGCGAATGTTATGTTCGCCCTCATGTTGCCTAGCAACACTGTTAACGGACTACCTGATTTCGCGGAAGAATGCTTTTTGTAAGTGTTTTTGTAAATAAAAACATTTATAAATTGAACATTGTTGTATTTTATTATATTTTATGTTGACCGCCGTTTAATAAAAGCAATAAGCCACTCGAGACCGTGCGTTACTGCTATGATTTTATCACGGGGAAAGACGTTTTACGTTTTACGTCTCTCGTGGCTTATTTCTTTAATATACAATTTGCTGTGAAATTCAAAATTTAAGGTTTGTGTTTAGCGATTTTAACATTTTTCATTCACATAGAATTCAAGTGCCTCACGTTTATTGCTTAATTTGCACTATGAGACGGTCCTAGCAATCCTACGGCAATTCAGTTAGCAATCGGTTAGTCAAAATTTCCAATATGTCGAAGTCTGAAGCAGCTAAAACCACTACTCAGGTAACTGAGTTTGGAAAATTCCCAACCAATTCTGTGGGTGCAATGCATGGAGTATTTTCATATTTCAGACTGCACTGGATGTTCTAGGTTTACATTCAACCGTTAAGGCAGGCTGTGTATTGTAGCTTACATTTATTCTATCATTCAATTTATGAGTGTAATTTGATGACTGTCATAAAATGTGGCACTTTTCTGTAAAATCTGTGATTTTTAAAAAACGAGATCCGTGAAATTAAGCACATTTTGTTGTGAATTTAGGAGGGTCCTAATTATGGCCATACGACTGGGTTGAAGTATGACTAAAACAGAAAGAGGTGCATTTCAGTTTGACCCATCGATTCAGAATAAACCCATCGATTATGATTCAATTACCCATCCTGATGTGTTCCTTCATCTATCAGTGACTGCATTAGCACTGAGGAGCAGCTTTGTCCCCAAAACTGCCCCACACTGCTAACATCTACAGCAACTGCTCCTAAGGGCCACTCACATACTTTCGAAATTACAACCTTCCTAAACTGTTATCATGGGGCCATAAAAAACAGTGCTCTCTAGCCAAGAAAGACTCATCACTCAGATCAGTGAAGCTGAGAGGTTTGTCTTGGAAGTGTAGAAGAGGAAGCAAAGAGAAACTGAACAGTGATGTAGAGAAAGAACCCGAGTACAGATCGTCGTCCATTGTGATATTTTTATTGGTCGTGTTAACAGCATTAAAAAAAATGTCGGGGTAGGGCTGGGCTGTTGGTGGGTTTTCAGGCTTATACAAACACATCGATTTCAGACATGTGATCTGGCATTTCAGCACTTGCGTACCAGTTTATGGATCTGTTTTGCATTTATAAATTGTCTAATAAGCAGCATGGAAGAAAATCAAGAAAAAACTTACAAAAAGCAGCTTCACATAATTCCAAGTCTAAAACCAAGTAAAATTGAGATAAATCAAAAGAACCAAGACCTTGTAACCCACGGCTGAGTCCTCTGACTCTCTGTCTGATCTCCTGCCTGATTTTCGATTCCCTGTGAGTTCAGTGGTGGTTTGGCAGCTTGTGTTTTTTGCTGCTGCTGATTTGCTCCTTTTCTGGTTCTCTGGCAGGCATTTGGGTTGTAACTCACTGGTGGATTAAGTAGCTGGTACAATTGCAACCCAGCACTCGTTTTTATTTCTTCTCCAATCTAGTTCTTTGCTCTCAGTGTTTCCTGACGATGGTGTGGGGTACAGTGTATCTGCTCCAATAGCTTGGTCTCCTGTCTTTTTTATTCAGATTTTTATTCTGTCTCTTTTTCTTTATATGCCATATAAATAAGGCCCTACCTAATTCACGGCTGTGAAAATCACGTCACAGAACGTGAAATAAGCCATTTCCAGTGTAATATGCAATTTGCTGTTAAATTCAAAATCTGAGGTTTGTGTTTAGCAATTTAACATGTTTCATTTGAGTAGCGTATGAAATATAAGCCGCAATATGCAATATGAGGCGGTCCTAGCAATCATACGGCAATTAAGTTAACGTAACAGACTTTTCTGTGGTGTAGCGTGCTGATAATGTTTGATGTATGTGTTTACATATTGAGACATATTGAGTGCACTTTGGAGATTCCATAATTAATGGAAAAGTGTGCTTCTCTACACACGTGATCATCTCTCTGTAGTCTGTGCTGCGTCTCAAAAGAACAAGTCAGTAAAATATTATTCTCCTGATACCTTGTCTTTGTACAGTTTATTTCTTACTTTATAAACTCAGCAAATGCTAAAGATGCTCGAGTAGCTGTCGAAGTCTAAAGCAGCTAAAAACACGAGTCAGGCAACTGAGTTTGGAAAACTCCCAACCAATTCTGTGGACGCAGTGGGGGGAGTGTCAAAACACGAATGAGAATTTTTGTCTTTAAGACAACATGAGGTCTTAGTTTTAGGTTTACATTCAACCATTAACTGTTGTTAAGCCGCCAGTTAAAGGCTGTGCTGTCTATTGTAGCTTCTATTTATTTTATCATTTAATGTATGAGTGTAATTTAATGACTGCCGTGAAATGTGGCAGTTTTCTTTAAAAAAACGTAAAATTAAGAACATTTTCTTGTGAATTAAGTAGAAAACTATATATAAAGTACATGCTGTAGTAAAACTAGATCAGTGTTAAGCGGTTGCATGGAAAAAGGTGCTCTAAAATTGGAAACACTGATAGTAATAACATTTTGAATACGTAACGTAGCGTCTTGTAAATCTGATCACGCTATTTGCTCATTAGTAGACATCAACAGTGAACAGACAGACCAATTTGCTTTCCCACAAAGGAAACCACACAACACAAACACGTGTATCCAAGGAAGAAGGACAAACAAAGGAGGAATAAAGAATAAACATATGAAGTCATGACGGTACCAAGAGTGCAGACTTAACAGCGGGATTTGAGTGAACATGCAAGACAGTGTGGAGTGACATGCAGGGACAGAGTCTGGAAGTTAAATCTGAGCAGCAAAAAAACAATGACTCTAATAGCAAACTATTGCAAGTGGAAACAAAGCCGCAGTAAAGAAATCCAAAAAAAGCTAGTTACAGATCTTGCATGCAACATTCAGTTTGTGTTCGCCAGGTCTAAACACTGTTCGGATTGGCTCGGCACCAGTGCTGCACATGAGGCTCTAAGCCAAAAGGCCTTAAGCTGTAAAGCCAGGATAACACTGATTACGTCTAAGCAAAGTTCTGCTGAGTGTTTCCTGCCTTTTTTGACACGCTGCTTTGTGTCAGAAATAAATTTAACACCACCACAGCAGTAGAAGGAATGTCAGCTGGAACGTAACAAACTATTGGCACATCATGAATGGCATAGTTACACACTTTTGTAAACTGTTTACATCACTTGTGAAGGAACAATTTTGGCATACCAAAATAATGGTCATTTATAATGACCTGGTTGCTATTTTCATAATCACAAGAGTGATTTGGTTAGATCATTGCAGTTTTCCATATTTACTGTTATGCACACATACACCGATCAGGCATAACATTAAAACCACCTCCTTGTTTCTACACTCACTGTCCATTTTATCAGCTCCACTTACCATATAGAAGCACTTTGTAGTTCTACAATTACTGACTGTAGTCCATCTATTTCTCTACATACCTTTTTAGCCTGCTTTCACCCTGTTCTTCAATGGTCAGGACCCCCACAGGACCACCACAGAGCAGGTATTATTTGGGTGGTGGGTCATTCTCAGCACTGCAGTGACACTGACATGGTGGTGGTGTGTTAGTGTGCGTTGTGCTGGTATGAGTGGATAAGACACAGCAATCCTGATTGAGTTTTTAAACACCTCACTGTCACTGCTGGACGGAGAATAGTCCACCAACCAATAATATATCCAGCCAACAGCGCCCCGTGGGCAGCGTTCTGTGACCACTGATGAAGGTCTAGAAGATGACCAACTCAAACAGCAGCAATAGATGAGCGATTGTCTCTGACTTTACATCTACAAGGTGGACCAACTAGGTAGGAGTGTCTAATAGAGTGGACAGTGAGTGGACACGTGTATATGTATATACGTATGTATATTCAATGTCAGACGGAGAAGGAGGATGACAAAACAGCCTATCTATTGCAAGTTGTACTTAGTACTGTGTCTTAAAATAAGGAGGGTTATATAATGAAGGGCTTCTAATGTAATGAAGAAAACATGCCAAATCAGGTTTGTGGACCCTAATGGTCCATTGTGATGAGTCCTAAATACAAGAGCAGCCAAATGAAAAATAGAATAGTTCTCTTAAAGTGAAAATCTACATAATGGTTTTATTAATATATAACTGAACTGAGTTTTTTCAAAAGCTACTATACTTTCATTGAATTTGACAGTGAAAGAGCTAACCACATGCTGATTTTTATTCCCTCAAACCCCTGCTCACAATCACATGACATGCTTGTATTTCCCCAATTAAAACCCTGGATATTATCTGTATATCCTTGATGGTTATGTTAAATGGCATTTTCCAAAAATGTGTACGTTCATTCTCCCTGAATGTTCTGATTTACATGACAGTGTAGTGATTATGAGCTTGAGCTTACATGTGGCTTCCCTTCTGTAGCACCACTTTTTCTGAGCTTGTTAATATAACATTTTCATGAAGAAAACAAAAATGCAATAAAGAAGCAGCTCACCTTTATGGACCACGTTCCTGGCTCTGGATCTTTCAGGTTGAGAATTTTGGCTGAATTTGGGATGTGAAGAAGTTCAGTCAGGCCATCTTGACTCCCGATTAGTTTCCCTAAAAAGAAACATATCATTATTCAGGCTCAAATTAAACTAAATTGAAGCAAACTTTAGTGGGTGTACTTCCACAGCATTTAATGCCAGTGTTATCATATCAGGGGGACGATTACAAGTCCTGACACACAACTGTATAACAAACAAGCGTAGATATACTAGGTTTTATTATATCTGTAGAAATGATAGGACTAGGTCAGGTAGTGCTGTCTTCTCATAGCAAGAACGGCCTAAATTTGATACCAGGGTCCTTTCTGTGTGGAGCCAATTAAAGCTACTAGAAATTGACCCAGGTGTGAGTATGTGAGTTAATGAGTGTGTTTGTCTGCCCTGTGATGGACTGGCGACCTGTTAATCATTACTGGCATACTGTTTAATAATTGAACACCTGTCTGAGAAGAGCCAATACTACCACACACCCCTCCGACACGTGTGCAGTAGCCGACGGCATCTTCTCACCTGTGCAAGGCGAGTTCATATGTGGATTAGCTGTGTGTACGGAGAGTCACACCCTGTCCATATTATCCCTGTCTCTGTGCAAGCTCCATTAATCAGCCAGCAGAGGTCGTAATTGCACTAGTTATGAGGAATCCCCCCCCCCCCTGTCCAACCTGAGCGCCCTCCAGCATACTACTTTTCAAAAGCTGACTGAACCTAAATCTTGCTCTGTATGTAGTGTTTAAATTGCCCATTAAAGGGAATTAAACTTCTTGGTTTGCAAAAGTGTTTTAATAGCACAAAAAAAAAAAGATATTCCTACCTTTAGGGTTGTGAATCTCAATGTTTGGGGCAGGACCACTCAAAGCGACTGTGACCTCCTTTAAGCTTGGGTCAAAGGGGATCTGCCAGGTGTTGCTGACTGGATTGTAGTGGTCAGTGGACAGCAGGTGGACTTTAGAGGACTGTACAGCTTCCTCCACCCATTTCAGCACCTGTCCAAAGAAAGAATTAAACATACACATGTAAACAAACACTCAACGGATAGTTGGAAGAGGAATTGTAGGATAAAAGGTTAGTAGTGAGATAGAATGACGTATCATTGGTAGCAGAACAGATGGATAAAGGAAAACAAGAGACGACGAATGTATTTGTCGATATAATTCCACTAATTATTTCATTAAGTTTTTTGATCCACACTGGAACAGATTTAAACAGCAGGATGCACATCTGGTGTGAAACGTGTGAACTCTGGGCCCTGAGTCCTGACAAGCAGTTAAGAGTTTTACCAGACCACGTTACAAGAGCTGCACACAAACAAACTATTTAAACATCCCCGCTACAGGACAGTGAAAGAATCTGAAGACATACCGATTAAAGATAAATGATCTAAAACAGCTGGATGCTGGAACACTGGCATTTCTGGTAGTGGTTTTGGTACATGCAAATCTTAAATGCAGATTTATGCACCAAAAATGATATTTTTTTAAAACAATTTACAATAAAGGATAATCAAGTAATATTATACATTAATTTGTTTAATTTTCATGTTATTACCACTGCTTTATTCAGGTCAGGGTGGCAATGGGTATGGTTTCCCCAGAATCTCTGGGCGCAATGTAGTAACACACCCCTGGCAAGACACCAATCTGTCGTGGACTATGTCTATCTATGTAGACGCCCGACTAGCCAATAGAGCTGCTGGGGATTCAAACACTGGACTCAGAGGTAGTGGGCTAGCGTAATTTTTTGCCAAGATTAATATCAGTTAACTGTAAGGCAAGATCATGTACCAAACACAAATTATGTTATTCATTTAAGTTTAACAGTTATATGCAGTGTATCACAAAAGTGAGTACACCCCTCACATTTCTGCAAATATTTTATTATATCTTTTCATGGGACAACACTATAGCAATAAAACTTGGATATAACTTAGAGTAGTCAGTGTACAACTTGTATAGCAGTGTAGATGTACTGTCTTCTGAAAATAACTCAACACACAGCCATTAATGTCTAAATGGCTGGCAACATAAGTGAGTACACCCCACAGTGAACATGTCCAAATTGTGCCCAAAGTGTCAATATTTTGTGTGACCACCATTATTATCCAGCACTGCCTTAACCCTCCTGGGCATGGAATTCACCAGAGCTGCACAGGTTGCTACTGGAATCCTCTTCCACTCCTCCATGATGACACCACGGAGCTGGTGGATGTTAGACACCTTGAACTCCTCCACCTTCCACTTGAGGATGCCCCACAGGTGCTCAATTGGGTTTAGTCCATCACCTTTACCTTCAGCTTGCTCAGCAAGGCAGTTGTCATCTTGGAGGTTGTGTTTGGGGTCGTTATCCTGTTGGAAAACTGCCATGAGGCCCAGTTTTCGAAGGGAGGGGATCATGCTCTGTTTCAGAATGTCACAGTACATGTTGGAATTCATGTTTCCCTCAATGAACCGCAGCTCCCCAGTGCCAGCAACACTCATGCAGCCCAAGACCATGATGCTACCACCACCATGCTTGACTGTAGGCAAGATACAGTTGTCTTGGTACTTCTCACCAGGGCGCCGCCACACATGCTGGACACCATCTGAGCCAAACAAGTTTATCTTGGTCTCGTCAGACCACAGGGCATTCCAGTAATCCATGTTCTTGGACTGCTTGTCTTCAGCAAACTGTTTGCGGGCTTTCTTGTGCGTCAGCTTCCTTCTGGGATGACGACCATGCAGACCGAGTTGATGCAGTGTGCGGTGTATGGTCTGAGCACTGACAGGCTGACCTCCCACGTCTTCAACCTCTGCAGCAATGCTGGCAGCACTCATGTGTCTATTTTTTAAAGCCAACCTCTGGATATGACGCCGAACACGTGGACTCAACTTCTTTGGTCGACCCTGGCGAAGCCTGTTCCGAGTGGAACCTGTCCTGGAAAACCGCTGTATGACCTTGGCCACCAATCTTCTTATAGCCCAGGCCATCTTTGTGGAGAGCAACAATTCTATTTCTCACATCCTCAGAGAGTTCTTTGCCATGAGGTGCCATGTTGAATATCCAGTGGCCAGTATGAGAGAATTGTACCCAAAACACCAAATTTAACAGCCCTGCTCCCCATTTACACCTGGGACCTTGACACATGACACCAGGGAGGGACAACGACACATTTGGGCACAATTTGGACATGTTCACTGTGGGGTGTACTCACTTATGTTGCCAGCTATTTAGACATTAATGGCTGTGTGTTGAGTTATTATCAGAAGACAGTAAATCTACACTGCTATACAAGCTGTACACTGACTACTCTAAGTTATATCCAAGTTTCATGTCTATAGTGTTGTCCCATGAAAAGATATAATGAAATATTTGCAGAAATGTGAGGGGTGTACTCACTTTTGTGATACACTGTATGATTATACTGTATACTTGAAACATACATTTCATCAAAGGTTTAAGTTTTATCTGTATGTATTAGCACTATTATGCAAACCAACTACCACTGGGCTCCAGGGATCAAATC
Source organism: Trichomycterus rosablanca (assembly GCF_030014385.1). Lineage (NCBI taxonomy): Eukaryota > Metazoa > Chordata > Actinopteri > Siluriformes > Trichomycteridae > Trichomycterus > Trichomycterus rosablanca. The sequence goes on along the minus strand of NC_085996.1, from coordinate 11,703,765 downwards.
CCCACTGGTATAAATGCAGACAAGACTGGCTATGTCTGAAGGGGGGAGACGAGGCCCTGCAATGGATTGGCATTTTGTCTGGGGTGTCTTGATGCATTGTGCCCTGTGGTTCTGTAAAAACAGGAACCATCCCCCCCCCCGACCAGGATAAAGCTAAGGTAAAACATAACTATGAATGAAATTAATTACAATATTAATAGGCACTTGGGTGGTGCAGTGGTCTTTTTTATGCTAGTCCACCACTATCAGCCGGTTAGGCAAATACACAGACATGATAGGCAATGTCTGAACGGTGGAGGAAGTCTTGCGATTGACTGGCGGCTTGTCCAGGGTATTCCTGTTTGCACCCAGTGTTTACCAGAGGAACCAGACCCGCCATGACCCCAACCAGAATAAAGATCGATAATAATAATAATATTTGACTGCATGACATTCATGTTTAGGAGCACTCTGTGGAGAAAATATGATATAATGATTAGAAAAGTCATAAAAAGGTAATCCTTCTGTGACTTTTTTCTCCTGACAATTCAAACCTTGGATTGCTCTTATCATGATCTAAGCAGGCAAAGGCATGTGGGGCATAACAATGCCTATCACTCATAATTCACAGAAAACTGGGCCTGGACTGAAGGTCATGTTCTTCTTGTACTCACAGAATGTTCATATTGATGTTACCTGTGGGACTGCTGAGCAGACACATGTTGGAAACATTAGAATGGCAGCAGTGACAGAAGTATTTTTTGTTTTGCTTTGCATGCCAATAATCAAATCTAGCTTTTTCAGTTCTGCCAGCGCTGCATGTACACCTACAGTGGGCCCAGCAGTGTCAGCTTGGTGATGGGAGGGCTTGAACCAGCAACCTTCTGATTACTGGTCCAGGGACCGTTGAGCTGCCACTGCGCCCTTAACATTTGCACAAATACACTCCGAATTTAATTAATAAATTACAAAAAAATCAGCTGTTACCTCGTTGACCTGTTTCTTGTCTAGATGGAAAACCTGTCCAGAGCTGGTGGAGGCAATTTCTTCATATACCTTATAACCCACATGCGATCTGTCATCACAGTCTCCAGTCAGCACAAACACCACCTGCACGCATACACAAACACATGTACACACATACACGTGTGAAATAATCTCCCCAAGTACATATACTGCTCTTTCATTTAGGTCATGAAAGTCACAGTGAGGCTACCTGGGACTGTTTCTGCTGAATTAGCTGCAGGACCTCATGCGCCAGTTTGTAGTCTTTCGATCGGGCATCCGTGAAGACGTAAATGAAAGACCCAGGTAAAGAAATCTCCAGAGCGATCTTGATGGCGCCAATGCTCATCTCTGGGCAATCTCCACCTCCCTGTTGACATAAAATATCAACACATGTCTCATTTAGTTGTACACAGCGCTTCATTATTTCTTTAGAAGACAGTGAATCCGGAGGTCCACAGCACTGTGTGGTTTAGTGTTTTCTGGTTTTCATTACACCTCCCTGCATGGTGAAATTCTTGAACTTTTAACATCTATTATGTCTGGACAAAAAAGGTCAATGTTTTTTTTTTTTTACCGTTTAGACTGCAGAAAATCTATCCAGATTTAAGGTCCAATCTGATCGGAGCTGGACAGATTTCCTGCAGTCTGAATATGATTATCTAGTGCTGCCAGGAAAAGCCGTCGTCAGTGAAACTGACGGGTTTATTCTAGATAAACCATTTTATTATAGTCAATAGATGTGTCCACATGTACACAATAATAAAATGAATGCAAAAATCATGAAAATAATCTGATTTGGGGTTTATATGCACAAGCAACAATCTGATTATTACAATCCACTGAGTTTACATGAGTCAGTCAGTAATCTGATTTCTCTTTGTGAAACCCTGTAGTGAAGTCGTTTACCTTCCAGTCGTGGAATTACTTCTTTTTTAATCAAATCAGTTTTACTGACCAAGCAGTGCTTTGTCCTGTTTAGGATTACGGCAATTCGGTCCCACCAAAAAACACTAGGAGCAAGGTAGGAATACCCTGGACAGGGCGCCAATCTATAGCCGGGCTTCAGCAACCTCACCCCCCACAGACATAACAAATCATGTCTGTGTAACTACCTGTCTGGTCGATAGCGCAGCTGAGATTTAAACTTGGATCCCAGCGGTGGTGGGCAAGCTTAACATGCCGCTGCGCATATACCAGCTTTGCATATCCCAGCTTGTTTAGAAGCTGGGGTCAGATAGCAGGGTCAGCCATTGTACGGTGCCCCTGGAGCAGAGAGGGTCAACAGTGGCTGCATGGCAGAGCTGGGAAGTGAAAGGCCAAAGCCCAACCCACTAGATACCCCTTGTCCCATTTAAGGCAGAAATACCTTAATAACTATAAAACTTTAAACTTTAAAATTTGTTCAAATGACAGTATCATCATATATGACTAGATTTATTATTCATTTCTGCAAGATAAGACACCCTAGCACATTACTGCTGGGATTCAGGCATCGATTCTCAGTGGTGCTACCGGCTGGTCGAGTGTCTACACCACGCAGCTGTAATGTGCATGTGTGAACAGAGTCTGGGTTCTGATCTGCTCTTCTTCACTGATCCAATATACTTTATTACATTGACTCGTCTGCTGAAGAAGTTTGCATGTGTTCAAAACACTTCAGAACAAATAAACAGATATGACAGGATTACTGGAAAGATATGGACAGCCAAAAACAGCACAACACATGAAAGTATGTGGTCCAAAAATGACATGTGATGGAAAATTTAAATTTTTAGATTTATATCTGAAATCTGTTTTGGTTATTCAGATTCTTTCTCCATGTTACGAGTTTCGCTAAGCCCCAACTGTTAATCAGATAATCAGATCATTAATCACAGTTATTTGTATGAAAATAAATCAACAGTTAACATTTCTAAATCGTTACAGGATTACTCCCAGACCTTACCAATTCCCAAAAGTAACTTCAGAAGCCAGACCTTTGTTCCAGATAAACTTTCTGATAAAGCAAACTAGTTTCACATAGTGTGCACAATCAGAACCAGAAACGCTTTCCAACATGCCAAGGATGCTGTCTCAGGGGCGAAACACAACACCACCCCTGCAAACACAGCATTCATCCTGACTTGTGGGGAGCAGCTTGTAGAAGCTGAGCTATTTGTTTTAAAGATAAATACTGTACCAGAGATTTTTGGACAGGACAGAAATCTAGAACTAGTCGTATCTGCAGGCTGTATCCGGTCACTTCTATTTAAGTTATGCTCTTTATACAACATTTAAATTGCTGCATCCTAATGATTTAAAAGAAGAGCACTGCTGAATCTGTGCAGTTCATATTCGGTAAAGTAAAAGCTCAGAAAAGTTCAACTTGATGTGAATCAAGGTCAGATTCCTTCAAGAAAGTGTATAAAACCAGGTTGCTATTTATTTCAATAGGGAGAGACCTGAGGACAGAAACCGAGAGCCAAATGAATGTTATGATTTAATTTTAAACCTACAGTGTGTAATAGGGCTCTGTCATGTATGCTTGCATTTATGCTTGTTAATATCGTAGGGACACCCAAGGTGGGCCTAATTACAGATGGCTTCCCACTTCCTACTGTCCAAATTCTTGAAAAAGAAAAAACTTAGCATAACTGTAAAAGTTTACTAGTAACAGTGCAACAATCAACCAAATAATTTTTTTTAATAACTGTGGTCTGGTTTCACTGGAAAACTGGCGCAGAAATAAAAAAAAAATAAATAAAAAAATAAAAAAATAATAAACAGGGCGCCAATCCATCATAGGGCTTCGGCCACATCCCCCCTCAGACACAGCCAATCATATCTGTGTAGGCAGCCGGCCAGCTGATAGCAGTAGTGAGATTTCAACCCAGTGGGCTAACATAATAGACCGTTTTGCCACCCGAGCGCAATCAATCCAATCATTACATTTATTATTTTTGCAGATGGCTGACTCTCTGGGATGGATTAGCGCTCTGTCCAAGGTGTTTTTGTCTTGCGTGAAATTAGGCCTCTGACAACCCTGACCAGGAGAAAGCAGTTGATAAAAATGAAATGAAATGGAAAAAGCACACAATGCTTCAGTTTTGGTGGTAAGTAGCCTGGTATATGCTGCTATAAAATGTACAACTAAGGCCGCTCAGGTGGCGCAGCGGTAGAGTACGCTAGCTCACCAGAGTTGGGGTTTCGAATTCATCGTATCGAATCTCAGCTCTGCCTTTCCGACTGGGTTGGGCGGCTGTATGAACAACGACTGGCTGTTGTTCAGGGTTAGAGGGTAAGAAAGTCGGATCATAGGTCCTCATGACTGGTGCGAGTGCGGCCCCTGCTGGCTGACTGATGGCGCCTACACAAGGCTGAGGAATAATGCTGATGGGGGTGTGGCCCTCTGTACACAGTGCCCGTCAAGTGTATGAAATCTGTACTGACTGTGCGTAACGGAGGGGGCGCAAGTCAGTTGAGAGGCGTCCTCAGTCGGCGGTGAGGGGTCGAATCAGTATAGAGGGTAACTGGACACGACTAGACCAGGGGGATAAAAATTGGGGGATAAAAATGTACAACTAAAACCTGGACCTGACAGAGAAAACTCCATTCAGCTTGGGTGACTGTTTTTGTGGGAACACTTCAGTAGGCATGATTTTTATTCAGTGGAATGGATAGGACAGGATCAATTCCCAGTATTAATAACACAAATATTATAAAGTGTGAATGAAGTCACCTGTACATAGAGCTCCTGCAACTCAGTCTGGAATTTTTTGGGATCGGTTGTTATGGTGACTGGGCCGATCTCTGCAGAACACAAAAAAAACCAACATTTGTTAGTGGTATGAATGTGAAAAGCACAACAATTACATCCTGTGGCTCATGATTAAAGTCGTATTAAATGTTTTTTGGTGTGTGTGTGTGTTTGTGAGTACATTTGGATTGCATGTGGAATAAAGCTTGCAGATTGAACTGGTGTGACAGCAAACATCCTCTGAAGTGCCCGACTCTCATTCATCACCGTAGAAAAACGACTAAACTGCTGTTTCGATGGAATGTTGCATTTCAATACACACTGCAAAGTGATTCATCAAACATGTAAACTATGTAGCTGTACGCACACGAGCTTGACGTTGATGAATACCAATTGTTCTAACACACTATTCCTGTTCTCTCAAAGTGTTTCACAGAAAGCGCAGTCACTGAAATAAAACCATTACACGCCGTGTGCCGTTTCATGACAGACCTCTTTGAGATTAATTAAGTTGACTTGACTGACAGGTGAAGACAGCCGACAAGTGCTCAGCATGTGTGCGAATTCAGTCAAGGTTGTTTAAAAAGCATCCGAAGCAAGTGAATCAGGTGGTTTTGGCTGCAGGAACGGATGGTGGAAACCAAGCCTGATTAGGACGGGACCAGATACACTTTGAATTGTTTAAGCCAACCTATGTTTCCTGAAGGGGAAGTTGCTGTGTCTCAAATCACACAGGTGCAGTATGAACGATTTAGTCATACACAGTGTTGTCTGTTTATTAGGATTTTAACGTCATGTTTTACACTTTCGTTACATTCATGACAGGAACGGTAGTCACTCATTACACAAGATTCATCAGTTCACGAGGTTATATCGAACACAGTCATGGACAATTTAGTGTCTCCAATTCACCTCACTTGCATGTCTTTGGACTGTGGGAGGAAACCGGAGCACCCGGAGGAAACGGACACGGGGAGAACATGCAACTCTACACAGAAAGGCCCTGGACCGCCCCACCTTGGGATCGAACGCAGGACCTTCTTGCTGTGAGGCGACAGTGCTACCCACTTAGCCACCGTGCCACCCAGTCATACACAGGGTAAGACAGAAAGGTCAGAAAAGCACTTGTAAGCAATGTTCATGAGTAAAAAGTAGCAAATAATAAGTCAGACAGGTGTAAACTTACATTGTTATCCATTGAGAACAATGCCATAAAACGAGATATTACCCACCTCATATAGGGTGTCCTCTTTTTTGGGCCTAAAAATGCAGTCAGGATGCTTGGGAAGCAGAATGCATGACCTGCAAAGCTGTGTTACATAAAGGTGCAAGTTCAGCAAAACACAAAACGGCAGCTAAAGGAAAGAGTTCGTCAGGTAAAAACCGGGTAACACAAAAGATGCCGTTACTGCTGCAGAGGGAGTTTTTGCATTTTTGCATTTCACACCAGACTGCTTGTCTGGCTTGTTAAAAAGTCTTTCCCTGATTCTGAAACAGCATAAGCATTTCCAAATGCACATACTCAGATAAAGGTTATTGTCAACCCTGTGATAGCGCCACATTCTAGCAAAATATCTCCACCGATGAGCTATTTGAAAGTAAGACGATTATCTGACCATTTATGCATTAGTTAGTTGTCTTGTTAAAAAGTAGCCGTTTATTTAATAAAGTTCAATGACATAGTTGCATGGTTATTGATGCAACCCAAACCCCCAAACCAAACCTTCCACCTGGTACAGGTGTCCGTCTGTCCCATGGTCTGTCCCATCCTACCAAGTGTCCTCTTTTTTGAAAACCAAAATATTGTCACCCTACCTTATATAAACATTCAGACTGCACTGTGGCATTGGAAGAAATCTCTGTACAGGATGTAAAAGTAAATAGCGCTCAGGTGGTGCCGCTGTAAAATACTCTATCCCACTACTGATGAGATCTGGGGTTCGAATCTCAGTGCTGTTATCAGCCAGCCAGGCGTCTAGACAGACAGGATTGGCTATGTCTGGGAGAAATGGGGTGGCTGAACAGCCTAGCCATTGGGAGGCGAACTTGTCAGTGTGCTCTCAGTGGTCCCAAGCCAGGATAAAAATAAGGGGTTGAGTTAAAAAGGGTATTTAGCGACTTACAGTACTGTGATAGTATATTGTCTATGCAATTGAGACTTGCTCAAGGGCCCAACAGTGGCAACCTGGCAGTGATGGGGCTTGAACCAGTGACCTTTTGATTTCTAGTCCAGTACCTTAATTGCTTGGCTACAACAGCCCTGCATGTTCAAATACAGTGCAAAATATCTCTAAAAATTCCTTTATATAAAACACTGACTAAATCTCACCTCCTCCACCCAACACCAAAGCACCAAACTCTACCACAACTACTGCTATGCTATCTTCCTGCCAGTTGGTTTTGGCTCTGTGGGAAACTGGAGTCTGAAAGCTTGGACTGGAAAACCACAGACAGAGATGACTGAACATGCACCACACAATGCCTTTCATTATTAAAGCCAAATCTTCATAATCAAACATGTTCAGGGCAGAACAGTGGCGGCTGCTGGTCTTTCAAAGAGGGGAAGCTCATTGTCGGCTTACATCATAAAATTTGTCAATTTAATTATACATAAATTCCTTTTCAAGAAAATGGCCTGAAATGGGATGCAGTTTGTCTTTCGACTTCACTCGCAAAATCCGCGATGGGACTGAAGCTCCCAGTGATGGTGTAGATCACAAAATAGCTGTCAATCAAAACGGGATTCAGCCTTTCGACTGATCCTCCAATCATCTTGCAGAGGCTCAGCGTCCGGGGGCGGGACAAAATCGTGGCATTTATCCAATGACCGGCGAGTTTCGAAGCAATGAAAAAAACCTTTCCATGCAGCCCCATTGAAGTGAATAGACGCTCAGCTTCTTCGGGCAAATGCATTGATGCTGCGGGAATGTATGAGAAGTTAACAAAATCAAGTCAGTCGATTTGTGATAAGTAGCTGATTGTGAACGATCTCGACTTCTAACACATTTGTAGTCAATGAAATGTTAACACAACTGTACATATTTGACCATTTAATTTTTGACATTTAAGGGGAAGCTGAGCTTCCATTGCAGTCTTAGAGAAATCGCCACTGGTGCAGAATGTGCTCATAGTGATAGTGGCTGGTCCAACAGGAGCTCTGGTGCCTATAGTCATGATAAGAGCCCACAGACCCAGACCTCCATCATCAGCTCTTTTATAGCGATATCAAGACAGCAGACTAACGACATCCTTTCGGTCAACCAAGATTCTGATTCTGTACAAACATGAGTCAGTTTAGGTGACATCCGAAATGAAAAATAGCCGATGAGATAGAATGTTGCATGTTCTAAATTTGAACTTAGAAATCAGTGTTCTGTAGGATTGCTCAGGAAAAGCGATGAGAAAAACATGCTGTTAAAAATCTTTAAGGAATTCCAGCGACACATCTGCCAAGTGCATCAGCGTTGTGGAAAAAGCATTTTTACTTTCACTGTTGGATGATTCGTCCATTAATCAAGCTATGCGTTGCACGTTTTCATTTCATTTTGATCATATTTTATCAATGCAGAAACACACCTTGGACAGGAGGTCGATCAATCACGTGGCTGTCCAAATTCATGTCTGTATGTATATATCCGACCGGTCTCAATCCCAGCGATAGTGGGCTAGCACAATTTGTGTTTCTGATCATCACAACAGCATTCCTTGAAACATGTCAGTCATGTGTTCAGCTGACCTTTGTGAAGTTTACAGCGTCCTGCAAGATCGCTCAACAAAAACAAGGAGAAAAAAGCTGCAGGAATTCCGGTAATAAATCTGCAGACTGCATCACTGTTATAGAAACTGTATCCAACTTCATCCACTGATTTTATTCCTCCTAATATTTTATTTACTTTAGTTTATGATTAGTAACACAGAAGTCAGTCTGGCTGATTTTCTGTTGCCAATAAGGTCATGTGCACAAGCAGAATAAAAAGTATTTTAATCGGTTACAGTACTTTTTATTTCATATTTACTTTTATTTCAACAAATACAAAGCTTTACAAAGTATTTTTATACTGTCCAGTGATAAGACAAGTTTTGATCTCATTAAATACATAACCTTGCAAACTGTCAACAAATAATAAAATAATAAAATAGTACAAATCTGTCTTAAAAAATTATGGATGCATAGTAAGGTTGAAGGGTGGTCATAATGTTTTGGCTCATTTGGGAGGTGGTCATAATGTTTTGGCCCGTTAGAGGTGGTCAGAATGTTTTGGCCCCTAATGAGCCAAAACATTATGACCACCTTAATGAGCCAAAACATTATGACCACCTTAATGAGCCAAAACATTATGACCACCCTAATGAGCCAAAACATTATGACCACCTTAAACGAGCCAAAACATTATAACCACCTTAATGAGCCAAAACATTATAACCACCTTAATGAGCCAAAACATTATGACCACCCTAACGGGCCAAAACATTATAACCACCTTAATGAGCCAAAACATTATGACCACCTTAATGAGCCAAAACATTATGACCACCCTAATGAGCCAAAACATTATGACCACCTTAAACGAGCCAAAACATTATGACCACCTTAAACGAGACAAAACATTATGACCACCCTAATGGGCCAAAACATTATAACCACCTTAATGAGCCAAAACATTATGACCACCCTAATGAGCCAAAACATTATGACCACCTTAACGAGCCAAAACATTATGACCACCTTAATGAGCCAAAACATTATGACCACCCTAACGGGCCAAAACATTATGACCACCCTAACGGGCCAAAAACATTATGACCACCTTAATGAGCCAAAACATTATGACCACCCTAACGGGCCAAAACATTATGACCACCCTAATGAGCCAAAACATTATGACCACCCTAATGAGCCAAAACATTATGACCACCCTAACGGGCCAAAACATTATGACCACCATAATGAGCCAAAACATTATGACCACCCTAACGGGCCAAAAACATTATGACCACCTTAATGAGCCAAAACATTATGACCACCCTAACGGGCCAAAACATTATGACCACCCCTAATGAGCCAAAACATTATGACCACCCTAACGGGCCAAAAACATTTATGACCACCCCTAATGAGCCAAAACATTATGACCACCCTAACGGGCCAAAACATTATGACCACCTAACGGGCCAAAACATTATGACCACCCTAATGAGCCAAAAACATTATGACCACCCTAACGGGCCAAAACATTATGACCTCCCTAACGGGCCAAAACATTATGACCACCTAACGGGAATTTAGTATGGCCCTAACTATAGGATACAGTGCAATGGAAAAGGGGAATTAATAAGGAAAAAAGTGAAGGCTCCAGAGTTTTAAGACACTGTGGATCTATCGTTGTTTAGTGCTTAACAATGATAGATCAAACCATTTTCATGAATGATTTTACGAGTATATAAGGAGCCGTGCTGACGTTAATGACCACTGACTTGCCACGAGAAGCCGGTATGAGTCACATTAGCGATGTTCTCATCTCCTGTTCGTATCAGCTGTTCTCCCCTGCAACAGGAAAGACTGTATAACTCAGGTATGTTCTGTCTGTGGCGTGTACTTTAGCGTGAGGTCATGGTTGGCTGGATGACCTCAAGCTCTGTTCTGAGGACATGTTTTTTTTCTGAAGCCAAAAGCCAGCAGTTGCATTTTTTTCATCTTGCTTTGTTCTTAGTTCTGACAAGCTGTGAAACTTTTAGAGCTTCATTCTTTCCCGGGCCATTCACAGCAGGGACATGAAGTGAATGTCACTGCAGCTGCTTGGGTTTATAAACTATGTACAAGTGCACTAATCAAGGATCTAAGGATCTTTTTTCGCTTTGCATTACTCAATACTGTGTACTGGCTATAGTATACCTGGGTATTGTATGGTCCCCGGGCCACATCCGGCCCCTTGGCTGTCCCCAACAAACTCACATGAGGTCAGGAGTAATTACAAATCAGACTTAAATATGTGTGTATCATACATGCAGTACAATTGGTGAACAGAACTGTGAGTGCGATTGATAGAGACTGTAAACTTTTTATTTACTTAAGTCAGATGTAAAGTTGTTTAACATCCCACCTCTGGGCTGTATGGTACACTTTTATTTACTGGTTTAAAGCATGGCAGCATTAACCAAAGATCTTTCATACACCACTTTATTTTTGTATACGTTTCATTTAAAAGGTGACACTCCAGGTAGTGTGATTCCAGGCATCTGGGTTCGTCTCTTCCACTGCCGCTCAGGTGGCGCAGCGGTAAAATACGCTAGCACACCAGAGCTGGGACTTCGAATACATCGTATCGAATCTCAGCTCTGCCATCTGACTGGGCTGGGTGGCTATATGAACAACGTTTGGCTGTTGTTCATCCAAGGAGGGAGCCGGATAGGGACCTCATAACTGATGCAATTACGACCTCTGCTGGCTGATTGATGGCGTCTGCACAGAGTAGAGTAATAATGCTGATCAAGGTGTGGCTCTCCGGTGTGGCTCTCCGCAACTCGCCTCTTGCAGGTGAAAAGATGCAGTCGGCTACTGCTCACGTGTCGGAGGGGACTTGTGTCAGTTCACTCTCCTCAATCGGGGCGGGGGTCAGCACCAATAGAGAGGAAGCATAATGCAATTGGGTAATTGTGCTAAAATCGGGAGAAAATAACTTCGTCTCTACCTCAAATGAATCTGATTTCTCAGTTCCCAAGCAGATGACACTAAACTATACCCCACCTGGTCTAGTTGGCAACTTGGCTAAAAGGGCAACTAGCTAAAAAGGTCAGGAAGATGACGTGTCTAGAAAAGACACATGAGCATGAAAATTGTAAAGGCTTAGAGATAAATAAGTGCAAAGCCATTTAAAACACATGCGCCTCTCATACAGGCTCTGCACATTATTTCTATTGACTTCTATTGCTGTTGCATGTCAGATTCATCCAGCATTTTTAAAATCCCAGGGTTTAAATCCGTTGAGAGACAAATTTTCTGCACAGAAACACAGACATGTGCTTTCAATAGCTTTGACAAGATCCATGAGCGTGCTGAAAAGCTCCCATGTAAACTTGCCATAAAAAGAATCTGAACTTTCTAGCAGCCCTGAAGTTTATGTCCAAGCTATGAACCTGGGAAAGAAGTGAGGTTTTCCTGAGGCAGGTGGTCGATCACTTATCCTATCCCGAGCGTCCCTGAAGTGTAGGTGTTAAGCATGGTGCGTTATGGCTACAGGATGACTTGAAAGGCCAGCGCTTTGCTTACGGATGGAAGAACCGATGTCTGCATTGATGTTTCACAGCATGCATGAGGTTTATGTTCTCACTCTGATGGTGGAATTATTCAAAGGTCGCTGTGGGATCATTTACATAGTTTGATTTTTTGTAGCGGTATATCTAGTTCTCCAGATTGACCCTTTCTAAACCCTAACATTTTGGCAGTTGCAATAAGTGCAGAGTTAGAACATTTGTCTGATCAAAGCATTGGTTAAAACAAAGAAATCTGTTTGGTTCTGGCAAATGAAAATGGTTTTCAGGATAAACATATCATGCTGGAGACTTTACAAAGAAATATGCCATATCTTCTCAGCTGGCGAAGTGATGTCTGACTCGGTCTGTATTTGGACGAATGTGTTTTTCCATTTGGAAAACACACAGGAACACAACACTGACAGATTTGAATAAAATTAAGATCCTTATAAGTAATTATGTCAAGCGCTTTCCTTTTGTAAAACAAAACCTCATTCGAAACAAAACAGCCGAAAACCACAACAGAAAAATGGACATTTTAAACAATCATGATGACAAAGAAACAGTTTAACTGCTTTAGGAACAAACTGTCAGGATCAACATGAAAGTGTGAAAAGTGATTTAATGCTGCATGAGGTACCAATATTCCGTAAATCAAGTACGTTTAAACGTCTACAGAGGGGTAAATGGGATGAAACACACTGGGCAGCGCACCAGCCCAAACCAAATCTCGTGTTGGACATTACAACACACTGGTGTAACAAATCAGCTATGCAAAATGACTTTGAATGAAATAATACAGACGCTGCAAATAAGTTCCAGAAGGACACTGAACTAAAGAACACTGTCTACTTATAACCCCGATGCTCTTCCAAATGTCTAACAAAATCATAATAAGCAGTGGTAAATTATGTTAGCACAATACCGCTGGGATCCAGGGTTCAAATCCCGAGCAGTGCTATCAGTCGGTTGGGAGTCTACATACAGAAATGATTGGCTATGTCTGGGGAGAGGATGGCTGAGTCTTCACAATGTACTGTCCAGTGAATTCAGAGGAAGCTGGACCACCACAACCCTGACCAGGACAAAGCGGTGGTAATTTATTTATTAGGATTTTAATGTCATGTTTCACACACTTAGGTTACATTCATGACAGGACAGATAGTTACTGGTTACAAAGGATTCATCAGTTCACAAGTTTAATGTCAAACACAGTCATGGATGGCCGCTCAGGTGGCGCAGCGGGAAAAACACACGCTGGAACCAGAGCTAGGATCTTGAATACATCGTATCGAATCTCAGCTCTGCCCTGCCGGCTGAGGCTGAGCGGCCGCATGAACTACGATTGGCCTGTTGTTCATATGGGCGGGACTAAGCCGGATGGGGACTCTCTCTCATGACTGGTGCAATTACGACCTCTGCTGGCTGACTGATGGCGCCTGCACAGAGATGAGAAAAGCGTGCTCTCAGGGTGTGTCTCTCTGTACACGCAGCTGAGCTGCACTGCACTCGTCAAAGTGTAGGTGATAAGATGCATACGGCATGCTGCCCACGTGTCGGAGGGGGCGTGGGTTAGCTTCGTTCTCCTCAATCAGAGCAGAGATCGGCATTGGTGGAGAGGAAGCATGACGCAATGGGGCTACTGGACGCGCCAAAAAGGGAGAAAAAGGGGAGAAAATGCATAAAGAAAAATATATATATATAAAAAAAAAACACAGTCATGGACAATTTCGTATCGCCAATTCACCTCACTTGCACGTCTTTGGACTGTGGGAGGGCACCGGTGCTCCCGGAGTAAACCCACGCAGACACGGGGAGAACATGCAAACTCCACACAGGAAGGACCCGGACCGCTCCACAAGGGAATCAAACACAGAACCTTCTTGCTGTTAAGCGACCATGCCGCCTTCAAAGCAGTGATAATGATGAACAATCCCAGTCAGGGAGATTGATGAAGCCTGGAAAACCTCTAAAGAACATCTCACTTATCCACTCTTCTGAATCAGGAAGAGCGTTCGTGTGACGCATCAGTACATAATGCTAGCTACCGTGCCACTACCGCTGGGATCCAGGGTTTGAATCCCAAACGGTGCTACAGTGAATAATAAATGTCAGTGATTACAGGTGGGAATTGACTATGTCACTAGGGCTGCAACAATTAGTCGACGTAATCGATAACGTCGACTATAAAAATTTGTCGACGTGGAATTTCATTGTCGCCGCGTCGTTAGTATTGCAATGCACTAAATGGACTGCAGGGGGCGCAGCATCGCTTCCATGGCGCAGCGGGGAGTTTATGAAGACAGAGAGGCAAAGATAAAGAGACTGAAACTTTCTAAAGTATTTCAGCCAAAATAACCCAAAGAAACGAGCTGGACGCAGACACTACAGAGCAGAGTTACGGTTTCACACCAGCAACACGGTGAAACGCCTTGCAGCGTTATTCCGGTAAGTTTTTACACCGCTTTGTGCTTTAACCAACGTAGTTAATGTTTGTTAATGCTAGAGTACTTGTCGGAAAACTATCTAAGATTTCGCTATTTTTCAGGTTTGTTAGCTAGCTAACGCATTAAGTGCAATAGTTAATCAGTCATTTATATGAGTAACTTTATATAACTTAACATTGTAGCCTAACGTTACCCTGTCTCGTCTTCCGTATTTTTTGCTCTCGTCAATGAGAGCATTCGTTCTAAATAATAAGCCTCATCCACTTAATGATAGCTAGTTAGCTCAGCAGATAATTCAGTTAAGATATTTAACCTGTTATGGTTTAGTTGGCATAGCCAGTACACTATTTGTAATAAACTATGATACATAGCCTTCAGTTTGTGATCATTAATACAGCTTTCTCTTTTGCTCTTTCTATTAATAGCACTAAGCAATGGAGTGTGGATGACTTTGACCGGAGAAGAGGTTCATGCACCCCTCAAATGGCTGAGATCTTCACAGACAGCATTCACATGTTTCTCAACGACACGTTATAAATGTTTTTTGACTTCCAGAGTGATAACTTCTGAAACATAACAGTTTCTAATGCTGTCCAAAGCTTTCTTATTAAATTGAATTTTTTTATTGTGATTGTGTATTAATGTTTCAAATATATTTAATTAAACTATCAAGCTTAAGTTTCATATTCATGTTTCATGGGTCATTATTTTAATTTGATATTGGAACTTAAATGACATAACAGAGTTTTGTTATGTTAAGGCAGAGATGGAGGGTATGACATAAATAATCGTTGACTAGTCGACTAATCGAAAAAAATAATCGTCAGATTAGTCGACTACTAAAATAATCGTTAGTTGCAGCCCTATATGTCACTCCATGTACAAATTTTAATAATTTTCACTGCTGCTTGATACCTTTTAATTATTCTACAATGAAAAATGTCGTCCCCTAAAACCCCCCAAACCAGCACCAAATTGCTTCCAAAAAACAATGGAAGAGTTTTATTACAATATGAGATAATAATACAAAAAAGAACAAAAAGAGACAGGAAGATAAGAAACAGAAAACGAGGACCAATTTTAATGTGTTTTTTGTCTAAAATGTCTCCACCACATCTGTTAATTGTCGAATGAGCAACAGTTTAATTTTTCCTTTTACTTAAGTTGATTTTCTTTCCGAATTAAATACTTTCATAAACAAAATACTTTAAATACGCAATTACCCTGTGGTCGATTCAATTGGTTCAAGATTTCACTGTGGTGCTCACAAACAAGGAGTCTTTGTGAGGAGCTTGAAGAGGAAATGAATTCCTTTCAGATTTTCCCTCCATCTGACTGTGAGTTAAGGTTATTTTTTTCATTCTTGTAAAACATCATCCTGAAAAATATCCAAGGACAATTTTATAATCTGCCTAATTGCTAGAAATGTGAAAACCTCATTCTAATCACGCAGACGATAATCAGTCGAGATCATATATTGGATAAAAAACAGAGTTTTACACATCGTAACAACCATCCAAAACCTGCTTAGGAAGGTAAGATCTGATTCACACATGCTTAACCGTGGGTTCAGCTGAGACTGTCACACACCATAAAGTAAAGCTGGATGAGGACCTCCCACTGTGAAGTACAGCGAACCCACTGTGTCTGTGGAACGGCAGAACGTATCTGGTTCTGGTTTAGATGGAGCTACCTGCTGAGTGCCCAGCTAAATTTCAGAGCTCACTTACTTTCATTATCTGTGTGGTTGTGTGGGTGGGTGGGTGTATGTGTCTTTGCCAGAATAATGCAAAGAAGAGGGAAAATGTAAGTTAGTGTAAAGAAGAAGATGACGGAGAAAGAGTCTGTGTTTGATTAGGATGTGTGAGCACACAATATGCAGTACAATGTGTGTAGCTGATGTTTTAAATTCTCATTTTTATCTTCGGCAGGGTGACAAGGCAGAAAGTCAGGTCTGTGTAGTCACCCGGTCAGCCGGTTACACTGCTTAGATTGGAACCCAGATCTCAGCAGTGGTGGGCTAACATGACAGACCTGCTCCAGATACATTTATTTACTTATTAGGATTTTAAGGTCATGTTTTACACACTTTGGTTACATTCATGACAGGAACGGTAGTTACTCATTACACAAGATTCATCAGTTCACTAGTTTAATTTCAAACACAGTCATGGATCTCCCATTCACTTGCATGTCTTCGGACTGTGGGAGGAAACCGAAGCTCCCGTAGGAAACCCACACAGACACGGGAAAACATGCAAACTCCACACAGAAAGGACGCTGACTGCTCCACCTTGGAATCGAACCCAGCCATGTGCCGCCCACGTCAGATACAATATAAAACAGGGCAAACCACTTCGGTCCTGCTGGGCATAGTTCTACTGCCTGGAACTCTGTTTGTGTGTGTTTTAACAAGAAAACAGGTCTGTAACTGCTGACAACTGCTGAAGGTGCAAAGTCTGACTTGGCATAAACCCCAGGGGTCCCCAACACCTAAAAATTCTTTAAATTTAAACCACATAACTGGTTTAGACCGATTTGGCTGTGGGTGTGGGGTGTGATGATACCCCATTAAACTGTCAAGTCAAGTTTACATGGTTCCTGCTGTGCTGTGTATGTATGCACTGTACATCTACACACTAACATGTTGCAGTGACCACTTTATATCTGTCAGACAGTCCTACAGGGCGGTATGAATACATGGATTATGAGTAGGGCCCTACTAAATTCACAGGAAAATGTGCTTGGTTTCAGGGCAGTCATTGAATAACACTCACACAGCCGACCTTAACGTAACGATAAGCATGGGCGGATCTACCGGGGTGGCATAGGGTGGCAAATGCCACCCTAAAAGAAAGCCTTGCCACCCCTGCTGCCACCCCAGTTGGCAGCAACGAATAAAAAAAAAGTTATGGCCAATTTGACATTTACGAGCGCGAATCTCCAATGTCCGACTGCAGTGAACGTAGCACGAGATAACGTCAGAGCTGCGCGAAGCGTCAGAGTAGCGCAAAGCGAGGGAGCCAGGAGACACGGGAGGAAAAAGGTAAAAACTGATTAACTATCTATCAAGAAATGAAATTATAATGAAAGCACAGTGCTAGTATAGTCGCAATGCTGATTGAGATGATAAAAATCAGGTTGAAGAATGTTATTTCGCTAACTATACATGTAATGTTAGCTAGGTCTGACGTTAGTTCTGTGTAAAGTAGGCTATAAAAGCTAATATTGATTCAACGTCTGTCAAGGAAAACATTGTAAAGTTACTTTGAATCTTACAGAAATGAACCTAAAAATACTCTCCCAGGCTAAAATGTTAGTGTGTGTTAACACAGTCTGATGGTTATAACT
The DNA here is from genome assembly GCF_030014385.1 of Trichomycterus rosablanca. Lineage (NCBI taxonomy): Eukaryota > Metazoa > Chordata > Actinopteri > Siluriformes > Trichomycteridae > Trichomycterus > Trichomycterus rosablanca. The sequence goes on along the minus strand of NC_085996.1, from coordinate 11,685,993 downwards.
AATCAATGACTGTTCCAAATTGATTATGTTTTTACTAGTTGTTATAATGTATAATTAGTTCAGATGTAATGCAGTTTGAATCTTTCCTCCCCTCCATTTTCTAGACGTATCCAAGTCCAGGTGTGAGGTGCCAGTGCAGCCAATGCGAGAGAGTTTCCCTACAGGGAGGAGCAGGGTGAAGCTTCCACAGCGACTGGTACAAATCTCATCCCTGGTTAGAATACTCGCAGTCGAAAGATTCAGCTTACTGTTTATAACTGTAGATAAATTCATTAAGCGTTTTGCTGAGCAACATGGAAATCGCCGCATTCAGCTGTTTACATTTACATTTTCAGCATTTAGCAGACGCTCTTATCCAGAGCGACTTACAGAAGAAGTGCTTCTATAGTGAACATTTAATTTCTCAAGTTTAGGAAAACAACAAAGAACACAAATCTGCTAAAACCTGTTAGAACCAAAGTGCCTTTTTTTTTTTTTTTTTTTTTTTTTTTTTTAATGGAAAAGAATGGAACAAAATGTTAGTAAATAAGTACAAGTCAGCCTAAGTGTTTAGTAAAAAGGTGGGTTTTTAATCGTTTTTTAAAGACAGCAAGAGACTCAGATGTTCGGACAGACAGAGGAAGTTCATTCCACCACTTCGGTGCTAGAACAGAGAACAGCCTTGATGCTTGTCTTCCTTTAGTCCTGGATGGGGGCTCAAGTCGAGCGAGACTAGAGGCTCGGAGGTTGCGTGGTACAGAGCGGGGTTTGATTAGGCCACGAAGGTAGCTTGGGGCTGGTCCATTTTTGGCTTTGTAGGCGAGCGTCAGTGTTTTAAACTGAATGCGTGCAGCTACAGGAAGCCAGTGAAGAGAACGTAGCAGTGGGGTGATGTGGCAGTGTTTGGGTTGGTTAAAAACCAGACGTGCAGCTGCATTTTGAATGAGCTGTAAGGGTTTAATCGTGGACATGGGAGCTCCAGCCAGAAGGGAGTTGCAGTAGTCCAACCGTGAGATTACAAGTGATTGCACCAGAATCTGGGTAGCTTCCCTGGAGAGAAATGGACGAATCTTCCTGATGTTGTACAGGAGGAACCGGCATGATCTTGTCATGTTGGCTATATGAGGAGAGAATGTCAGCTGGTTATCAAGGACAACACCAAGACTTCTTACCTTATTAGATGGTCTGATCTGGGAGTCATCCAGAGAAATTACTAGGTCCTGGGTTGGAGACTGATCTCCAGGAATGAGCAACATCTCTGTCTTGCTGGGATTAAGTTTTAGATGATGAGCCGACATCCATTGTGAGATATCTTGCAGACATGCTGAGATGCGAGCTGAGACTTGCGTGTCTGAAGGAGGAAATGACAGAACGAGCTGAGTGTCATCTGCATAGGAGTGGTAGGAGAAGCCATGGGAGGCTATGACCTTGCCCAGAGAGCAGGTGTAGATAGAGAAAAGAAGTGAGCCAAGTACAGAGCCCTGAGGAACACCGGTTGAGAGAGTGCATGGGGGAGATATGGATCCCCTCCATGACACTTGGTAGGAGCGCCTTCCAGGTAGGAGGCCATCCATTGCCATGCTGAACCTGTTACTCCAAGGTTGGAGAGAGTGGTCGGGAGAATGCTGTGATTCACTGTGTCGAAGGCTGCAGAGAGGTCAAGAAGAATAAGGACAGATGACAGTTTGGCTGCTTTGGCAGCATGAAGCTTCTCAGTAACAGCTACAAGTGCTGTTTCCGTAGAATGCGCTGCCTTGAAGCCAGACTGGTACGGATCGTGGAGGTCATTCTGAGTGAGAAAGGCAGATAGTTGGTTATAGACAGCACGTTCAAGAATTTTGGATAGAAAAGAGAGGAGTGAGACAGGTCTGTAGTTGTTAATGTCTGTAGTGTCTAGTGTAGGTTTCTTAAGAAGGGGAATGACCTGAGCTTTCTTAAAAGCAGTAGGGACAACACCTGATGTCAGGGAGTTGTTGATGATGGGTGTGATGAAGGGGATTAGGTCCTGTGAGATGTCTTTGAGGATGGTGGATGGTATAGGGTCAAGTGCGCATGTAGTGGGATTGCTGGATGAGAGGAGCTGTGTAACCTCATCCATGGTGAGTGGGGTGAAGCTGGTGAGTGTGTTGGTGGGTTGAGAGTCAGTTGAAAGTGGGTCAGTCGGAGAGAAGGATTGATTGATTCTGTCGATCTTGTCCTGAAAGAATGTTGAAAAGTCAGTAGCAGTGAGAGAGGCAGAAGGGGGAGGGGGAGGAGGGTTTAAAAGAGAGGAAAAGATAGCATGAAGCTTACGTGGGTCAGCAGCAGATTGTTCAAGCTTGGCTTTGTAAAAAGATGTTTTTGCAGCAGTCACGTCAGATGAGAACCTGGACAGCAGATCGTGGTAGGAGTGGAGATCAACACTGAGCTTAGATTTCCTCCACTTTCTCTCAGCTGCCCTTAATTCTCTTCTGTTGCTGCGCAGTGCATCTGAAAGCCAAGGAGCTGGGTGAGAAGGTTTTCCTCGTTTGAGGGTAGGAGGACAGAGCTGATCGAGGGATGTTGAAAGAGAAGAGAGTAGAGTATTAGTTGCGGAGTTGAGTGGAAGGGTAGCAAGCATGTCAGGGTTAGGTAGTGAAGTTAGGATGTTGGAGATTAGCAGGGAGGAAGATAAAGAGTGAAGATTGGGGCGTGTTGTAAGGGTGAAAGTGTGGTTGGAGGTAGGAAGAGTTGGGAGACAGAGAGAGAAGGACACAAAGTGATGGTCAGAGAGGTGGAGTGGGGTGACAGTGAGGTCCAGAGCAGAAGCTGGACGGCTGAAGACCAGGTCCAGAAGATTGCCTCCTTTGTGTGTCGGAGGGCTGTGGTTAAAGAGGAGGTCGAAAGATGAAAGAAGAGGAAGAAGGCAGGAGGACTGAAGTGTAGGGAGATTAAAGTCACCAAGAAGAGTTAGAGGAGTTCCATCTGAAGGGAAGAAACTCAGAAGAACATCCAGCTCTTCTATGAAGTCTCCCAGTGCGCCAGGTGGTCTGTAGATGACAATGATATGAAGAGTAATCGGAAAAGTAACAGTAATAGCATGAAATTCAAAAGATGAAATGTTAAGGTGAGAAACATTCACAGTAGTGAATTGCCATTTCCTGGTCAGGAGCAAACCTGTACCACCACCCCTACCAGATCCTCTCGGTGTATGAGAGAAGGTGTAGGCAGAGGATAAGGCTGCTGGTGTTGCTGAGTTCTCGGTGGTGATCCATGTCTCAGTCAGTGCCAGGAAGTCAAGGCTGTGAGAAAGTGCATAAGCTGAGATGAAGTCAGCTTTCTGGACGGCTGATTGACAGTTCCAGACCCCACCTACCACCACTGTTTGAGACTGTTGCAACAGTTGGGGGTAGATGAGGTTGCTGGCGTTGCTGTTCCTATAATGTGCCCTCTGATGTCTGCAGGGTCTGTGAGATATAAGCACAGGAATAATTGAGTAGCACATGCTGAGAAAAAGTTTGATGGATTAAACAATGTCAGAGACTGATAGTACTTACCCAAGTTAGTTTAGATTAGTAGAAAAAACCTAGTGATAGAGAAGACCAGTCTGTAGCGGAGATTTAATTTTATACTAAGCTTAGCCCTGCCCCTCAATTCACACCTAGGCCTCTAACAAAAGGCACCTGAAGCCACTTTAACCAATCAGCAAAACACAGATTATTGCATCAGACTATTTTTTAACAATAGTTAAATGCTACTTAAATGCTACTTCAATTCTAGCAATGTTAATAATCAAAGTTACAAAGATAACAAGTCTAGAACAAGTTACAGCAAAAAATATACACTTTAACCAGAAGCTTACCTTACCCAGGAATACAAATGAACACTAAAAGTTACAAGCACTACAAGCACACAGCTGTTATAGTGTTGTTGTTTTTGTTGTTGTTTTTAATGTCTCTTCTTTTGTATATACAGTATAAATCTGTTCAAGCTACTGAGGGACAAATGGGGGGAATGTGTGTTCTGAGTAAACAATAAAAGCGATGTCCAGTACCTTGTTTGAGTGCCATGACCCATTTATTTCCACAGTGTATTTATGCTCATCTTAGTACAGCTCAGTCCATAGATCTTCATGGGTAAGTTTTTCTTTGGATAGTTTCTTCTTGTACAAATGCTGCCTGCAACGCTGCCACTCTGACACAGTCAAAAACTGTTTGCTTTCCCTCTCACACATCTGCCACTCATCACCCGTGTCTTACCTTAATGCCTTTCCTTTGATAATGCCTCACCTACAGTAGTGTTACCATACTTCTATCTCCTATTAAGTGAGATCACATTGTATGGTCACTTATTTCTAATATGAACTGTTTCACATGAAACCTCAAATGCAAGACATTGATTACATGAGATTAAGTTTGTCTGTATGAGTAAATGGCAGCCCGTGCCCTTTTGTAGTGTGTACATACTATTTCTCGTCAAACTGTGATAACTGTGATTAAATTCAGTATAAATATGTCTGCCATATGTTGCCACCCCTCAAAAATTCCTGCCCCCTCTTGCCACCCCATAAATATTTTTCTAGATCCGCCCCTGACGATAAGTAAATACTCGTCTGTGTTTTGACACACGCCCTCTGCGTCCACAGAATCGGTTGGGAGTTTTCTAATCCCATTTACCCGAGTCGTGTTTTTAGCTGCTTTGCACTTCAACATCTTGGACATTTTGTATAACCGATTGCTAGTGTAACCGAGCATCTTTAGAGTTTGCTGAGTTTATAAAGTAAGAAATAATCTGTACATAGACAAACTATCAGGAGCATAATACTTTACTGGCTTGTTCTTCTGAGAGATGATCACATGTGTAGAGAAGCACACTTTTCCATTGATTATAGAATCCCCAAAGGGACGAAATGCACTCAATATGTGATCACATACATGAAACATTGTTAGCACACTACACCACAGAAAAGTCTGTTACACTAACTTAATTGCCATGACTGCTAGGACTGCCTCATATTGCATATTGCGCCTCATATTTCATACGCTATGCTAATGAAAAATGTTAAATCGCTAAACACAAACCTTAAATTTTAAATTTCACAGCAAATTGGATATTACACTGAAAACGGCTCATTTTATGCTCCATTATGCAATTTTTATGGCCGTGAATTAAATAGAGCCTTAATTATAAGCCATGCATGGAGCTGTTCTCATGCTGGCACAAAGCAATGGGATGCTTTCAGTGGTGAACAGCAGCCACCTGCTTAATTTAATTTTTTGTTAAATTAAGAGAGAGAGAGAGAGAGAGAGAGAGAGAGAGAGAGAAAGATATACTTTATTTGTCATATATACATATACAGGTGTACAGTACAATAAAATTCTTTCTTCGCATATCCCAGCTTTTTTGGAAGCTGGGGTCAGAGTGCAGGGTCAGCCATCGTACGGCGCCCCTGAAGCAGACAGGGTTAAGGGCCTTGCTCAAGGACCCAACATTGGCTGCATAGCAGAGCCGGATTTGAACCGCCAATCTTCCGGTTGATAGCCCAAAGCTCTACCCACTAGGCTACCACTGTCCCTTAGGGAAAGATTCCTTTATTGATCCAGATCTAATTAAAGTCATATTTTAATTCAGTTTACTTAAGCATTCCTCACAAGCCCCTACCACCTAAAGTTTGAATCTCAACTGTGCTATCCACCAGCCAGGCGCACATACACATGCAGGATTATCTGTGCCTATATGGAAAGAAAAAGGTATAAAAAAATCATTCCTGCAGCACAGTTGTGTCCTTCAAAATCGTGTGCATTAGCAATGGATGATCTGGAGAGCTTAGTGTGTCACTCCGAACAGCTCTCTCAGACACCAGTGATTGCGTGATCGTCTCAGCCCATCACCGCCAGCGCAGGAGCCATCCAAATAGAGAAAATTGGAGACACTTGGGAGCAAAATTGGGGTGGGGTGGGGGGACCTGGCAGTAATATACTTTCCCAGATGAAAGATACATATTTAAGGGTCAAAAACGCATTATTAAGGGGATAACCCAAATGACCCAGTACCATTCTATAAGAATAAGACTAGATTCCAGCACTGCTTAGATTACTGGTGTACATGCAAGCACACTTAATGATTTCTCATTTAAGGGGTAAGGACTAACAAAGCTGCAAGTCTGTAGTCTAAGTCTGAGACCAGTGCGGATAAGTGTGCTGGGTCTGTGTATGCTCTGTTTTGGCAACAAATCGCTGATCTAATCATAGAAACAGTGCAGCTGGGACCCATTAACACTGAAGTGTGCATCCAAAGCAATTTTATACTGTTGATTCTGCTAAAAAAAAAAGTGAAAATTAGAAGCTCCTGGTGCTTCTTCTCATTGTCTGTTTAGCACGACTTTTTAGATGGAAAATAGCAAATACATCATCTTATAATTGTTGTGAGTGAGGAAGTCATCATGCTGCCCAAAAATAAACAGTCTGACTTGAATATTTTTGGTGGCAGAAAAGCCTGGGTAAGGTTAGACATTTGGAAAACATGGCCTATGTTTTCTATATACAAGTAAAATGACTAGACCAACAAGTTCATTGGTTCTGTGTAAAACAAGAGAACATCTTAAACATATTTTTTGCCTTTTTAGTAGGGCTGTCACACGATTAAAATTTTTAATCTCGATTAAAGAACAAAATTAATCGCGATTAATCTCGATTAAAATTTTTAATCGTGTGACAGCCCTGATATATATATATATATATAGTATATACTCATCTCAATTAATCGCAAACTAATAATTTAGCAAAATTTGAACAGTTATGCACATTGTTATTGCAAGAACGTGTTTACCAATAAAACATTCATAAAATATGATAAAATTATTAAATCTAAATTCATTGTAGAAAGCACATTATCTGACAAAAGTGAGGATCTTTTCCTCTTCATGACCCTGACACTGAAAACAGGTGCACCAATCATAATGTTTTGATCTAATATAAGGCATCAATAAAGCATCAAAACACAGATATGATTATTTCATAGATCTATTAAGAAAACCTTTTAATACTGTGTTTGTGCAGAAAGAATACTGGGAAATACTGTTCTAAATTACCATTTAAACATCTATAAATACCTGAAACAGTCAAGTTAGCAGACATTATCTATAAGTAATTGACTGTAGCTATATAAAAAAAGTGTTAATTAAAACAGTCCATGTAAACGCTTAGTCCATATAAATATCAGATACGAATGTGTTTTTAGAAAACTACAAACATCACAAATATAAATCATGTTTATAACCATGTGATAGAATAACCTGAATAAACTGTAGAGATGAAACATCACACAGAGTTTCACTTCTTACCGGAGGGGGAGGAGGCGGAGCTACACGGTTTTGATGGACAGCTCTAGCAGCCAATGGAAATACTCGTTACAAAGCTTGTGTGATTTCATTCATCTTTTCATCAACACGTAAAAAAAGTGAAAACCGCTAAAAGTAGTTTATCATCGGACAGTTCATGTGCTTTACATCCTAATTCATCTGAAATACAGTTAATTACCACAGAGACACACATGTATATGCCAAATAAAAATAGTTAGATAAAATTTTTTAATCTTGAATAATTTTAAAAATTTTAACGCGTTTAACGACAGCCCTACTTTTTAGCAATAAATCATTTAGCTTTTCTTTGTTTTGGTACTACTTTTGGATGGGGGTGGTAGAATAATTTTACTTTGACTAATTCAGACACAGTGAATTTTCTTTATAAATGGCTTTACATGAAAAAACCCAAAGAACTATTTCTGGCATTACAAAGACTAATCTGCTATGGACAATGTTAAAATTTACCGTTCCTCTTTATGCATGTCAAGCATTGCAAGAGTGACACTGAGCAAGATGGCTTAGCTGTCTGAGCTGGCTCCATATGAAGTATGAGCATCTACTCTTTCTGGAGCACATTTTTTACCAGTCCAGAACAGCTTGTTTTGTTAATCATGAACAAATATAGCCTGCACTTCTTTTGAATGAAGGACAAACACAACTGACCGTGTTTAAAGGTGGAAAGTTGGACAGGGTCTCTTCTTGCAGCCACTGCGATATGCAATCTTCAGGGCTTGTCCGGTCCCCTGCACTAGTAAGGGGTGGGGGTAGGTTTACATGGACCATAGCATGGCAGTCTGTCCATTAAACAGCTCTGTGTGGGAAGCCAACACTGGCAGGTGATAAAAAGCGACTGGCAACTGGGTGCATGTTGGATGGGGCAAGTGATGGTCTACAGTGCTTCTTTGACAGTGCGAAGGTGGTGCAATGGAGTTGGGAATTGTAAAAATACGGGAGAACAGAGAAAAATAGAAAAAAATAAAGGGATCACTGAGGTCATGTCTGACTGCTTGGCAACCTCTCTGAAAGCTTTACTGCAGACATTAAGATTTGTTACCTGTCAGACATGGAAAATAACAGCATGTGGATTCAGTCATATGTCAGACTACTTTTTTAAAAAAAAGCACTGCTTGGGGTTTGCCAACAGTATGTAACAGTAATCCGATTACTACAGTGAAACATGGTGGTGGCAGCATTATGCTATGGGGGTGCTTCTTAGCAGAGAGCCAGGCAGGGGACCTAGTAAGGAGTATTGAAGACTAACCTAATGATCCGCATTAATGAAATTATGTAGTACTATTTATTTCTACATTATTAGTTTCATGCAACAAGCAATTTAATGTGGATTACAGGTTAGGTTTCCTTAGAGGCACAGTGTCCAAGACAAGATTCAAGTACCCAGTACAACTTGTATCTTTATTACAATGATAACAAAAAAGCTTAATAGTTTACACATTAAAGAACAGAAATAAACTTTAACACGAAAAAAGAAACCCTGGAAACTATGTCAAACGTGCATTTTAGTGAAACAGTTATGCTGCCGAAGTTTTTTTACACACATAGACATACACACACAGACATACACACACAGATGCTGACCATGCCAGTGTGGAGCTGAATGGCCATTTTGCAGCCGTTCAGGAAATGTTTCAGCACTATGAAGCTGACTCCCCCGAGGGAGAAAGAGCCAGAGATGAAGAAAAAAGGGATAAACAGACAGACTGTGGAAGAAATTAAAACCAGAGGTTAATAGAAAGAAAAAAGAATAAAAGGAATGGAAATGAATAGAAACTATTTAAAAAAGAAAGATGAAATCAGGATGTTTGTCTCTCTTCTGCTTGAAAGTAAAAAAATTCTAAAATTTATCTTCTTGTGTATGAAGGCTTACCATTGATTTTTTTCTTTGGAGCTTAGTAAAAAAAATTGTATATAACTACTTATACAAGCTATAGAAGGTATACGTGCATGTTTTAGCTGCATTGTTTCGTCAAAAGCAGTTCCCAAAATCCAGACGTAAGCTTGTGGAAAACCACAAGTTTTGCCAGCAACTGCCAACCCAAGAGCTGTACCTAATGTGGACGGAATGACTTTACAACATGAAAGAAAATCTAATTAAATATAAAACATATCATTTGATTTAACGACTGTCTAGACATGAATCTCTTTCATTTGTTCATAAAATTGTAGCTTGAAAAAGAACCTTACTCATCGTTATTACTTGATTTTAAGCCTAAAGTGGCTTTAGTATTGCAATAAGCTAAAAGAGGACTAATCACCTAGAAGCTCAAGAGGCACAGCAGTCTATTGGGGGGCCATTCAAACCCCAATCTCAGAGGTGTTATCAACCACTCGGGCATCTACACAGGCATGATTGGCCCTGCAATGGATTGGCCTTGGCCAATCAAACAGTACAATAATCCTACACTCTGCATAAACACCTCACACATCTGGTAGTCTCTGTTGAGCTCAGGCTCTCTGCAGTGTTAGGGTGCATTCACATGAGACGCGCCAAAACTGCTTGTGCTGTTGTTTCCTGTGGAGTGTTGCGGTGTCGCTTATCTTGCCGCTGTGCTTCCGCCGCACTTTTGCTGCGTTGGGCTCGTCATTTCTGTGCTTCTGTGCAAGTTCACCTGATTGAACTTTGACCCAGTTTGCCACTGACTTTTTCAAAGCGCCTCCAATGAGACAAACTGTTTGATATGATGCTGTAAAAGCGACCCAAGCAGTGCGAACAACGCTTAATGTAAACAAAATATGACTTATTGTACATTGTAAGACAACAACCAAGGAATTCCATTAGTGGATAGAACTTACGAGCAGTTTTGCAATAGCTATTACAAGAGCCATGCCATACACAAATAGCATCAATGTTATCAGCGTGGACTATTGATATAACTCAGAAATAAGTCATATAAATGCATAGATTTGCTAACTGTATATTTAGTTCAGCCTAAAACCTTGTTAGTCTGATAGTTTCACAGCTACAGTATGGCTAGGTCAAAAATAGCTAACAATTAATTTAATACAGTCACTCTGAACGAAATGGAAAGATTTGCATCTAGTAGCCATGCCATTTTGTACTTTTTATCCTCATTTTTTAATTGGTAGTTCATGTTATGGTGACCCTGAGGGGTCTTCAGGTCTGACCCTCCGCTAATACTTTCTTATCAGGTTATGACCTCATGGATTAAATCTAATCAAAACCAGTTTTGCAGGCTGCTCCAGTGCAATCAGGAGATAAACTTGTGGCAACAATCAGGCTGAAATCCCAGAGCCCCTGCTGATTTAGTGATAGTTTGTTTCAGACCTCTGGCCTCTTCATTGCCGCCATAAACCGTGACATCAGCCTATTTAGCGCTTCAAACTGGCTGAACAATTCCACGATCATGTTCCTCAGCACGATCACGAAAACTTGTACATGAAGAAAAATTCCAGACTTTCTAGACTGTAAAGCTGCACATAATACACCCCACTGGAGTAATAAGTATTTGAGAAGGCTTTCTTGAGCAACACCTGAGGCGCTGACATAAGCACATGTGCTGCTCTCAAATTAGGGGCCATTATGATATTCTCTGTTCATCATTACAGAGATGAGACGGCTGAATTATAATGTACTTGGACACACTCCCGACTCCTGTTAAAAAAAAACAAAAAAAAACCTCGCCCTCCAGGAATTCCTGCCTAATGGCATCATTATGGACCTGAATCCAGCACCCTTGTAATCTAGCCTGGGCGGGGGATTCAAAGATGACTCGAACCACTCAAGCTCAGAGATGTCAAAGACACATCTAACAAAGGAATCTTCCTCAGATGCTTGTTTTTACAGTGTAGCTCTGTGATGTGTAGAAAACTACAGGGAGTCATGCAGGTAGAGAGGGATTCGGTCAGGAACACCTCTTAAGGTGTTAGATGAAAGAATACTCTTTACAGGCGTTGTTGCTTATACTAGGCCAGGTTGGTGGACAATGTACCGACTGGACATTCCCAGGCTACATCAAATACATCTTATAGCATTTTAAGAATTTTTTAATGTGGAATGGTTGATTAGCCAAAACATTTTAGCACACAAGGCGCTCTGGGTAGCACAGTGGTAAATCACCCTAGCCCGCTACCACTGGGGTGCCAGCCGTGCTATAGGCCAAGGGGATGTTTACATACAGACATAGTCTCACAAAAGATTGGCATCATTTCCAGGGTGTGTAAATGTGATGCGCTTGGTTATTCCAGCTGGGCCAGACCCACAGTGACCCTGACAAGACTGAAAGTTTGTCCTATTGGTAAGGCCTAATTCACGGCCGTGAAAATCGCGCCAAAGACTGTGACTGTGCCTTTTCCTGTTTAATATGCAATTGCTGTGAAATTCAAACTAAAAGGTGTGTGTTTAGCGATTTAATTGATCTTATGTTTACTGGTTAATTTGCACTATGAGGCGGTCCTAGCAATCCTACGGCAATTCAGTTAGCAATCGGTTAGTCAAAATGGCCAAGATGTCGAAGTAGCTAAAATCACTACCCGGGGAACTGAGTTTGGAAAACTGCTTTCACCTATTTGCCTCACACCGTTACTGGATGTTTTAGCTTTACATTCAAATATTAAGGTGAGCTTTGCTGTGTAATGTAGCTTCCAAAGGCCTTGTTCTGAAAAGGTCAGCGGCAAACTGGGTCAAAGTTCAATCAGGACAAGTGGTAAAAAACAATTAGTGACCCAAACGGTGGACAGGCGCTAAGACGATATGACAGCACGACAGTGTTTGTGAACGTGTAAGTGTGCTCATTTTAGAAACTAAACTGTCCAACTACCAGCGCAGCCCCATGTGTAACAGGAAAAACAAGAGAATGGTAGAATGACAGCGGATAAGCAGCAGAATGAATAAGAACCCCTTTCCCCCCCACTAAAGCAACACAAGATGTGTGGAGTGCTGGGTATCTTTGTTTCGGAGACTAGCACAATCACTTACTTCCTATACAAAACAAATTTGTTTCCCCTTGTCATTAAGCCAAGAATTGACACGCGAGTCCATCAGGCGCCTGTCAGGATGTTCAGGATCTCATCAACTAACAAAACTGATCAATTTCAAGTTAAACAACAATACATATAAATAGGTCTTGATGTCTTTGTCTTCCAAAGCTGAAGTTCACTCTTGATCATAGCTATAATTTAGAATTGGGCTGTGCCTGGTCTGTGCCGGTCAGTTATCGCCTGCCTGTATAGGTGCAGTCGGACATAAAGGGTGCAAGAGTGATTATTTCTTATGCTTGTTCTTTTAATGTTAATTTTGTTCAATAATAACAAGCATAAGTCACAATTCTGGATGATTACGGGTGCTCAGGTGGAGCAGTGGTAAATTAATCTAGCCCACTGTCACTGGAATCCCGGGTTTGAATCCCCAGCAGTGCTATTAGCCATGTCTTATTACATTGAGCCCAGTGATTCCATTAAAGCTTTACTCATTCATTCTGTAAAAATGCAATTCATCAAGTCACAAGTTAAGTAGTGTATAATATCTAGTTGTTAGTGTGTGATCTTTGATTGTGTGGTGTGCCCAAGGTTTAAAAGCTTTTCTGTAAAAGAGGATCACATAACCTAATGTAGGTCCATGCATTTTAACCCCACTGTTGCTCTACACTGTGCCCTGAAAACATCTTGCCTCAACTAACACCCATTAAATGCTGCTTTTACAGGTAAACAAACATGCAGGAAGAGAATGTACTTTCCAGGAGGTCACATTTATGGGTCTGTGATGTACAGTAAGAGGTGAAAAAAACTGTACGGACAAGCATGTGGTGTCTTGCTGAGTGCAGTGTCAATTTAAATACCTCTCAGGACGTATGAACCTCGCTGAGGCCCCCGTCCACCTATTAACATTTATTCCACAACTTCGTGCCTGAAGGCCACGCTCTATTTCCTATTCCAGGTCACTGAGAGCAGCCTTCATTTCCGTTAAAAAACCTTTCGTACATGTATGGTCAAAAGTATGTGGACCCATCTACTAATTATAGATTTTAGCCTCAACTTTTGTTAACAGGTGTATAAAATCATTGAAATGCTTCCAACTTTGTCGCAACAGTTGAAGGCATGACTGTGTCCCTTTACACAAAGCTAAGGTCCATAAAAAAAGGTTTGAATATGGTGTGGAAGAAGCTGGGTGGACTGCATAACCCCTAATGAGATAACACAGGTGTTATAATCTGGACCAATTCAGAGGAGCATACTTTACTTATCAAAATCACTGGGCGCAATTCAGTAACTCACACCAGGCAAGACGCCAATCTATCTCAAGGCCTCAGCCATTCCCCCCTCAGACACAGCCGAATATGTCTGTATGTAAACACCCGATTAACCTTTCGCACTGCTGGGGATTCGAACCCTGGATCCCAAAAATAGTGGGCTAGTGTAATTCACTGCTGCGCAACCTGAACACTCAAACAGCAGAAAAAATATCCCAATTATTATAGTTGTCCTTGTTTATGATTAAAATACTAAATTAAGCATAAAGCCTTATTAATATAAAACTCAGTGATCTGTTTCAACAATATTTGTTCATAAGCTTGGTGGTTAACGTTAACTGTATACACAATAATGGTGTCAGTGATCAGTTTTTAAAAATAGCCAAAACAAGCATTACTAGTCATTATACGGAATTAAAGCCATAATGCTCTTAATTCCTCCTATAATTGGTGTTCTTAGGCTACTTGATGTCACAAAGCATACTCAGTAGGAACCATAATGCAGCACATCTGTTTGAATTTACTTACATATTTGAATAACAACATAGTACCATGTGGAAGTGACCCAACTGCCTACAGGCAGCGAACGTACGTCAGCATGTGTTCCAGCTGGACATTTTCTTGATTTTAAATGCACACATGGCACTGGTTAGCCTATACTTTGTTTTAACATTCAATTAAGTCTTAAGGCAAAAAGTCAACCCATTATCAGTTGTTTTTTATTCCTTATTTAAGATTGTATCAATAGGTACAGTGTTTTGCTTTTCTTGTCATGACAGTTCATCAAAAGAAGATCCATCCAAACTGGAACCCCTCATGTCCTCAAACAGAGCTCCCCCATCTTCCGGCCATGGGCAAGTTTGCTGAGTAAATACAACAGGCTAGGGTCACCGATTTAAAGACAGCCAAAACAAATAGGTCTTACTTCCTCATCAGTGCATGGGACAAGGAGTGAAGAGGATAGACACACACGTCTGTCGCTCAGCAGCTTCAACACCAGCAGAAAAACAAACTTTGTTTCTTCAGCACAGAGGCTTTTAAATTGAACGTAAGAACAAGAAATATTAAATCAAAAGCAAAATATTCTGTTATTAAAGAATCGTTTTAGTAGAATGTAATTGGGTTCTTAACCAAATTATTCAAATACATCAATTTCTATCTTTTTAAATACATTTAAATGCAAGTATTGCCAGTTTTTGTTTTAAAGATAACTGGTAGTAACTGTCAAGCATATACACTGATCAGCCATAACATTAAAACCACCTCCTTGTTTCTACACTCACTGTCCATTTTATCAGCTCCACTTACCATATAGAAGCACTTTGTAGCTCTACAATTACTGACTGTAGTCCATCTATTTCTCTACATACCTTTTCAGCCTGCTTTTACTCTGTTCTTCAATGGTCAGGATCCCCACAGGACCACCACAGAGCAGGTATTATTTAGGTGGTGGATGATTCTCATCACTGCAGTGACACTGACATGGTGGTGGTGTGTTAGTGTGTGTTGTGCTGGTATGAGTGGATTAGACACAGCAGCACTGCTGGAGCTTTTAAATACCGTGTCCACTCACTGTCCACTCTATTAGACTCTCCTACCTAGTTGGTCCACCTTGTAGATGTAAAGTCAGAGACGATCGCTCATCTATTGCTGCTGTTTGAGTTGGTCATCTTCTAGACCTTCATCAGTGGTCGCAGGATGCTGCCCACAGGGCGCTGTTGGCTGAATATTTTTGGTTGGTGGACTATTCTCAGTCCAGCAGTGACAGTGAGGTGGTTAAAAACTCCATCCGCATTGCTGTGCCTTATCCACTTACACCAGCACAACACACACTAACACACCAACACCATGTCAGTGTCACTGCAGTGCTGAGAATGATCCACCACCTAAATAATACCTGCTCTGTAGTGGTCCTGGGAGAGTCGTGGATGTTTGGTTGGAGCAGTGGTCTAATGCGCAAGCACACACTGCAGAACTCGTGGGTACAAATCTCAGCGAAGCCACCGACCTTTAAGGGAAGGAAGGTCAGACAGGGTCACTTCCCACTGCCACTGTAATATGGAAACTCTGGGACTGCATGGGCATGTGTGCATCATTTACCCGTGGAAGAGACAGCAACAGAAAGCAATGTAGAACAACAGAACTCTTTCAGAGGACTAGTAAAGTAAAGTCTTGGCAGGTCAGAGCTGTTTTGACAGCATATTAGGAGGGTGGTCTTAATGCTTTGGTTCATTATAATATCATGGACAAAAATTTCATCTAAATACTTGAAAGCAACTTCACAGAATTCAGCCTGCCGTTTGTTTCCGTTATTTCTGGCCAAATGAAACCCATCAAGCAGAATATTTATTTAAAAAATGCATAAGACTTCTTTTCTTTTAGGGGTTTGCTTTCTTTGGCTGAATGGGTCAAATCTACAAGCTTGATAGATCCTATCAGCATAAATGCAAAAAGAATTTGACATGTTGTTTTTGGTATGATGCAGCACATCTGGAAAACTGTTTTGAAGCTGCTTTCTCTAAGGGTCATCTTTTTCTTCTGTGTTGTAAATCTATCTGCTTAGCTAAAATCAATAGTGGTCTTAAATCAACACTGCATGTGACCTTAAAAATCATTCGTAGAAGTGGCTTAGGCCCATATTGGTCCATGCCCTCCGTACACTGGTGCATACAACGCTGAAATAATTGGCTTGACAGCCTGTGCACTATAGTTCACTACAGGTCAAATTCAGGTTTGGAATGACAAGTGGAAAGTCTCCTCTTGGCACAACCTCTACCTCCTCCAATGATTCTAACATCCAGAGGTAACAACTTTCTGCCCTCTATTGACATTTGACAGAAGTTGTTGGAATTGCCATTTTTACACCACAAACTTAAGAATAAGTCTTGTTTAATATTTACAGACTAACACAACTTCAGTCTAGTGTGCTTGGGTTTGATCACTGAATGGGTGGCTGATCATTATCAATAGTGAAACCTATAGGCTGTAGGCTAGGGCTAAATTGTCTGCAGTTCTGTTAGATGGATTCTGACTGTCACAAATGTGAAATGAAAGGAAGGAGGGAAGGAAGGAGGGAAGGAAGGAAGGAAGGAAGGAAGGAAGGAAGGAAGGAAGGAAGGAACATCAAGTGTTTTGAAAAATGTAGATTCTGATGCTATTTAACAATCACGCATAAAAACAAGCAGAAATATGTCACTATATAACAAATAAACACAAGAAAATCCACACTACTCCTCAGTATTTACTTTGAATTCGCACGACTGTCTGTGTGTCAACAGTGTATGTGTTAAATAAACAGCAGGGGATTTAGATGTTGCCTCACCTCTTTAATCAAGACAACATAATTGTCATGGATTTTAGCAACAATGCGTATTGTAATTAATCTGAATGCAAAGAGATCATTTTAAAACTCTATACCAGACAGCCCTGTGTTTGCACAGTGAATGCACTTAGAAAAGCTGGAATGATAATGAGAGTGAAGAAACATCTGGATGTTGCTAAACCCCAAATTCCTAGTGTTAAGAGCACACCTACACTGATCCTCTATAGTCACAGAACTGAGTGCTGTAAAAAAGTTCATGTAACACTAGGTGGTACACTGTTTTAGTGTTTGTCTCAGGGTTAAAATCAAGATGTAGCTTCTCGGCAAACTGTGACATCTGTCACACTTCTGGCATTGAGACGCTTACATTTACTCAATTACAGAAAGGGGGCAGACTAGCTGGTCAGGTATAAGTGGGAACAGGGTTCATTAATTCGTCTTTTGATTCATTCATTTTAGAAAACACATTGCGCTGGGTCTGGATTCACACCAAAAACTGGGCACAGGGTGGAAATACACCCTGTACAGGTATGCCTATCCAACAAAGGGCATTCCTTACTCAATTCAGTGTCATGACCGGTATCTCCTGGGTTCCAGTGAGCAGAACTTATTTAAATGAATGAGCTAATGATAAGCATTCTCTCATGTACTTAAAATACATCTATGATTAAACACTGTACTTACTGGATGTTCCAAATTCACTGTACTTATTTTAAATGGCTTTTTCCATAGTAACAATGAAAGCAAAGTCTATGGCTTGATAGAGTAGTGATTTGGGACATAGCTTAAACTTGTATGGTCAGCAAGGATTCATTTTTTAATTCCATTTTCATATTTTTTTTACTGCCACTTTATCATGGTCATTGTCGCGAGGGTCCAGTTCTCCCTCGGAATAAATGTGCACAATGCTTTAATACACATAATACATATATGATGCCAATTCATTGTAGAGACTCAATCACCCTCTCCTCAGACTGAGCCAGACATTCTGTATGTTGACAGCCGACCAGCTGATAGCCCTGCTAGTGATTCAAAACTTTTTAAAGAATTTATCCCTGCACCACCTTAGCGCCCTCAACAGAGACGTGTCATTTTTATTACATGCTTCTCTGGGACCTTTTGTATGCTTTGTGTAAAGAGCATGGTTTCTCCCTGTGTGCATGCCTGCTGTTCCTTTACATATCAGAATCATAAAGAACTTATACTGGCTTCTTTACTTTGCCCCTAGGTGTGAGTGAATGAGTAAATAGGTGAGTGTGTGGTGTCCTGCAGTGCAGTGGACCGGCCCCCTATAAAGGGTGTGTTTCTGCATCTTTCTGATAAACAGTTACTAAACAGTTTCTACTGTCATAAGCGTATTTCTGCACAATACATTTTGGTTCCAAGTTTTAATTGGTGTCAACAATTTAAGTAACTTCTGATGGGTATGAAGAGACATCTTGAAACATCTACAAGTTGTGCTGGGTGACATTAGACCCCGTTAGCAAAAGTCTATAACGTGCAGTCACATAGCATGTGTACCTACATATTTATACTTTATAGCAAATAGAAAATAAGCGTGCATGTCCAGGCAAAATGTATAAAATACCATCACATGTAGTTATGCAGTGTGTTTTGCTGACTTGCAGTGATAGAAAGTGAAAAGAAAAAAAGACATGTTTGTTTTGAAGGCATGAATAAAACAGCCAAGCTTACTGTAATTCCTGTGTGCCAGAAAGTAGTAGTTTGGTCTAATGTGAGCTTTACTAGCATTAGCTCTAAGCTTAGGGAGCATTACACAAGCCCTGTGAAGATTGAGTGTGCAGTAGTGAATGAGTGAGTGAATAAATGAGTGACTTAGCAAATCAGCCAATGAGTGATTGAGTGCGTGAATACATGTATGAATGAGTGAGTGAGTGAGTGAGTAAGTAAATGAGTGGGTACATGAGTGAGTAAAGTGAATAAGTTAATCAGTGAATAAGCAAGTGATTGAGTAAATGTACGAATGAATGGGTAAATGAGTGAGTATACGAATGAGTGAGTGAGTGAGTGACTGAATGAGTGAGTGAGTGAGTGAGTGAGTAAGTAAGTAAATGAGTGGGTACATGAGTGAGTAAAGTGAATAAGTGAGTAAATAAGTTAATCAGTGAATAAGCAAGTGATTGAGTAAATCTACGAATGAATGGGTAAATGAGAGAGTATATGAATGAGTGAGTGAGTGAGTGACTGAATGAGTGAGTGAGTGAGTGAGTGAGTAAGTAAGTAAATGAGTGGGTACATGAGTGAGTAAAGTGAATAAGTGAGTAAATAAGTTAATCAGTGAATAAGCAAGTGATTGAGTAAATGTATGAATGAATGGGTAAATGAGAGAGTATATGAATGAGTGAGTGAGTGAGTGACTGAATGAGTGAGTGAGTGAGTGAGTGAGTAAGTAAGTAAATGAGTGGGTACATGAGTGAGTAAAGTGAAAAAGTGAGTAAATAAGTTAATCAGTGAATAAGCAAGTGATTGAGTAAATGTATGAATGAATGGGTAAATGAGAGAGTATATGAATGAATGAGTGAGTGAGTAAATGAGTAAGTCAGTAAGTGAGTGAGTTAGTAATTGAATGAATGACTGAGTGAGTAAATAAATGAATAAGTCAGTCAGTGAATGAGTAAGTGAATAAATAAGTGAGTGAGTAAGTAAATGAGTGAATAAGTCAGTGAATGAGTGAGTGAATAAGTGAGCGATTGAGTAAGTGGGTAAATTTAACAATGAATGAATGAGTAAATGAGTGAATAAGTGAGTAAGTCAGTCAGTCAGTCAGTCAGTGAATGAGTAAATGAGTGAATGAGTGAGTAAATAAATGAGTGAGTGAGTAAAGGAGTGAATGAGTGAGTGAATAAATGGCTGGGTGAGTGAATGAGAGTAAGTAAATGGGTGAATGAGTGAGTGATTAAGTGAGTAAATTTATAAATGAATGAATGAGTAAATGAGTGAGTCAGTCAGTCAGTCAGTCAGCGAATGAGTAAATGAGTGAGTAATAAATTAGTGAGTGAGTGAGTGAGTAAAGGAGTGAATGAGTGAGTGAGTTAAGAAGTGAATGAGTGAGTGAATAAATGACTGGGTGAGTGAATGAGTAAGTAAATGAGTGATTAAATGAGTAAATGTATTAACGAGTGAGTGAGTGAGTCAGTCAGTCAGTCAGTGAATGAGTAATTGAGTAAAGGAGTGAATGAATAAATGGCTGGGTGAGTGAATAAGTGAGTGAGTTGGTAAGTAAATGAGTGAATGAATAATTGAATAAAGGAGTGAATGAATAAATGGCTGGGTGAGTGAATAAGTGAGTGAGTGGGTAAGTAAAGGAGTGAATGAGTGAATGCATAAATGGCTGGGTGAGTTAATAAGTGAGTGAGTGGGTAAGTAAAGGAGTGAATGAGTGAATGAATAAATGGCCGGGTGAGAGAATAAGTGAGTCAGTGGGTAAGTAAAGTAGTGAATGAGTGAATGAATAAATGGCCGGGTAAGAGAATAAGTGAGTCAGTGGGTAAGTAAAGGAGTGAATGAGTGAATAAATAAATGGCTGGGTGAGTGAATAAGTTAGTAAGTGGGTAAGTAAATGAGTGAGTGAATGAATAAATGGCCGGGTAAGAGAATAAGTGAGTCAGTGGGTAAGTAAAGGAGTGAATGAGTGAATAAATAAATGGCTGGGTGAGTGAATAAGTTAGTAAGTGGGTAAGTAAATGAGTGAGTGAATGAATAAATGGCTGGGTGAGTGAATAAGTGAGTAAGTGGGTAAGTAAAGGAGTGAATGAGTGAGTGAGTGAGTGAGTGAATAAATGGCTGGGTGAGTGAATAAGTGAGTAAGTGGGTAAGTAAAGGAGTGAATGAGTGAGTGAGTGAGTGAATAAGTGAGTGAGTGAATAAGTGAGTAGGTGGGTAAGTAAAGGAGTGAATGAGTGAGTGAGTGAATAAATGGCTGGGTGAGTGAATAAGTGAGTAAGTGGGTAAGTAAAGGAGTGAATGAGTGAGTGAGTGAGTGAATAAATGGCTGGGTGAGTGAATAAGTGAGTAAGTGGGTAAGTAAAGGAGTGAATGAGTGAGTGAGTGAGTGAATAAATGGCTGGGTGAGTGAATAAGTGAGTAAGTGGGTAAGTAAAGGAGTGAATGAGTGAGTGAGTGAGTGAGTGAATAAATGGCTGGGTGAGTGAATAAGTGAGTAAGTGGGTAAGTAAAGGAGTGAATGAGTGAGTGAGTGAGTGAATAAATGGCTGGGTGAGTGAATAAGTGGGTAAGTAAAGGAGTGAGTGAGTGAGTGAGTGAATAAGTGAGTGAGTGAATAAGTGAGTGAGTGAATAAGTGAGTAGGTGGGTAAGTAAAGGAGTGAATGAGTGAGTGAGTGAGTGAATAAGTGAGTAAGTGGGTAAGTAAAGGAGTGAATGAGTGAGTGAGTGAGTGAGTGAATAAATGGCTGGGTGAGTGAATAAGTGGGTAAGTAAAGGAGTTAATGAGTGAGTGAGTGAATAAGTGAGTGAGTGAATAAGTGAGTAGGTGGGTAAGTAAAGGAGTGAATGAGTGAGTGAGTGAGTGAATAAATGGCTGGGTGAGTGAATAAGTGAGTAAGTGGGTAAGTAAAGGAGTGAATGAGTGAGTGAGTGAGTGAGTGAGTGAATAAATGGCTGGGTGAGTGAATAAGTGGGTAAGTAAAGGAGTTAATGAGTGAGTGAGTGAGTGAATAAGTGAGTGAGTGAATAAGTGAGTAGGTGGGTAAGTAAAGGAGTGAATGAGTGAGTGAGTGAGTGAATAAATGGCTGGGTGAGTGAATAAGTGAGTAAGTAAAGGAGTTAATGAGTGAGTGAGTGAGTGAATAAGTGAGTGAGTGAATAAGTGAGTAGGTGGGTAAGTAAAGGAGTGAATGAGTGAGTGAGTGAGTGAGTGAGTGAGTGAATAAATGGCTGGGTGAGTGAATAAGTGGGTAAGTAAAGGAGTTAATGAGTGAGTGAGTGAGTGAATAAGTGAGTGAGTGAATAAGTGAGTAGGTGGGTAAGTAAAGGAGTGAGTGAGTGAGTGAGTGAGTGAGTGAGTGAATAAATGGCTGGGTGAGTGAATAAGTGAGTAAGTGGGTAAGTAAAGGAGTGAATAAGTGAGTGAGTGAATAAGTGAGTAGGTGGGTAAGTAAAGGAGTGAGTGAGTGAGTGAGTGAATAAATGGCTGGGTGAGTGAATAAGTGAGTAAGTGGGTAAGTAAAGGAGTGAATGAGTGAGTGAGTGAATAAGTGAGTAGGTGGGTAAGTAAAGGAGTGAATGAGTGAGTGAGTGAGTGAGTGAATAAATGGCTGGGTGAGTGAATAAGTGAGTAAGTGAATAAGTGAGTAGGTGGGTAAGTAAAGGAGTGAATGAGTGAATGAGTGAGTGAGTGAGTGAGTGAGTGAGTGAATAAATGGCTGGGTGAGTGAATAAATGGCTGGGTGAGTGAATAAGTGAGTAGGTGGGTAAGTAAAGGAGTGAATGAGTGAGTGAGTGAGTGAATAAATGGCTGGGTGAGTGAATAAGTGAGTAAGTGGGTAAGTAAAGGAGTGAATGAGTGAGTGAGTGAGTGAGTGAATAAATGGCTGGGTGAGTGAATAAGTGAGTAGGTGGGTAAGTAAAGGAGTGAATGAGTGAGTGAGTGAGTGAGTGAATAAATGGCTGGGTGAGTGAATAAGTGAGTAAGTGAATAAGTGAGTAGGTGGGTAAGTAAAGGAGTGAATGAGTGAATGAGTGAGTGAGTGAATGAATAAATGGCTGGGTGAGTGAATAAATGGCTGGGTGAGTGAATAAGTGAGTAGGTGGGTAAGTAAAGGAGTGAATGAGTGAGTGAGTGAGTGAGTGAGTGAATAAATGGCTGGGTGAGTGAATAAGTGAGTAAGTGAATAAGTGAGTAGGTGGGTAAGTAAAGGAGTGAATGAGTGAATGAGTGAGTGAGTGAGTGAATAAATGGCTGGGTGAGTGAATAAGTGAGTAAGTGGGTAAGTAAAGGAGTGAATGAGTGAATGAGTTAAGCTTACCCGGGTCGTGGAAAGGCACCAGTGCGAAGTTATACAGCGGTCTCTTAGGGCGGCTGAGAGAGGTCTCCAGGATCTTCGACGCTCCTTCAATAACCTGGACCAGGTCGTCGTACATGGAGCCGGTAACATCAAAAACAAAAGCTAAAGTTGAGGCTCCTTGTGGAATTTGTTCTTTGGAATCTTCTGAAGCTGAGAAAACTCTAGAAAATAAACCCAGAACCACCAACAGCAGCATCCGTAAAAACAACCGTCCCGGACCCATTCTGATCCGTTACCTTAATAAGAAGCGTTCTTACTGAACTTTACGCACTAAATTAACGAGACATTGGTAAAATATATCGAATATGCCGTTTTAAAGAGCTCAAATTGATAAACAATTTCTTAGTTGTTAATAAGAGATAAAACTTTCAGAAGTAAGTTTCTCCTCAGAACTCTGCACGAACTGGTCAGTAAGCTCTGACTGACTAGCCGCTCGTAGAGAACAGGAGAGCTCGTGGAGGAACGGTGTGCTCTGATTGGTCGGCTGCAGTTTGGGCGGGTTTTCAGCGAGTGCACGTGCATTAGGTATACAATAATACACACACACACACACACACACACCGACCAACCATAACATTAAAACCACCTCCTTGTTTCTACACTCACTGTCCATTTTATCAGCTCCACTTACCATATACAATCTTTTGGTAGTTATACAATTACTGACTGTAGTCTATCTGTTTCTCTGCATGCTTTGTTAGCACCCTTTCACGCTGTTCTTCAATGGTCAGGACCCCCACAGGACCACCACAGAGCAGGTATTATTTAGGTGGTGGATCATTTTCAGCACTGCAGTTACACTGACATGGTGGTGGTGTGTTAGTGTGTGTTGTGCTGGTATGAGTGGATCAGACACAGCAGCACTGCTGGAATTTTTAAACACCTCACTGTCTCTGCTGGACTGAGAATAGTCCACCAACCAAAAATATCCAGCCAACAGCGCCCCATGGGCAGCGTCCTGTGACCACTGATGAAGGTCTAGTAGATGACCAACTCAAACAGCAGCAATAGATGAGCGATCGTCTCTGACGTTACATCTACAAGGTGGACCAACTAGTAGGAGTGTCTAATAGAGTGGACAGTGAGTGGACACGGTATTTAAAAACTCCAGCACAACACACACTAACACACCACCACCATGTCATTGTCACTGCAGTACTGAGAATGATCCACCACCCAAATAATACCTGCTCTGTAGTGGTCCTGGGAGAGTCCTGACCATTGAAGAACTGCATGAAAATGGACTAACAAAGCATGCAACATTTACAGTATAAGGCAAGGGTGTAATAGCTTGGACGGTCGTACAAGGGGATAAATAAATAAGCAATAATAATATACGTATAATGTAAGTCGTCCAGTTTAAGCGAAACAGACGACTCATTCTGTGGTATCTTTATGTAACATCTTAAGAAACTGAGACTTGATAACCACATTCACAAGAACATCTTACACAGATGGCAGTTAAATGACAAAATACTGTTTGGCTGTATCATTTATCTGTGTACAAAATATTGTGGCCTTTCTACATAGTTTTAAGTGTTGGTTTTTAAAGTTTGAGAGCTTCTTGCTTTGCTTGTATTGCAGCCCAGTTTAAGTCTAGTAGTCTGGGCCTTGGACAGCTCTCAACTCTCTTTCTGACCATTACTTTGTTCATCTATCATCTCCTACTGGACATAAACTGAACTACAGTGAATAATAAAACTGTAATTTAACAAAGTAATAAAACATTGTAACAGTCATTCTGTTTTATTACATAAGTACATACTTATTAACTTCTTATACAGCTATTATTATTATTATACCTGTATATTGTCAAGTATATTTTGACTCCTAGCGACGATATGGATGATGTTTCTCCAGAATATAATAATAATAATAAGATTTTATTTATAAGTTAATAAGTATGTACTTATGTAATAAAACAGAATGACTGTTACAATGTTTTATTACTTTGTTAAACTATAGCTTTATTATTTACTGTAGTACAGTTTATGTCCAGTAGGAGATGATAGGTGAACAAAGTAATGGTCAGAAAGAGAGAGTTAAGAGCTCTCCAAGGCTCAGACTACTAAACTCAAATTAGGCTGCATTACAAGCAAAGCAAGAAGCTCTCAAACTTTAAAAACCAACACTTAAAACTATGTAGAAAGGCCACAATACGATTTGTCAAAGATAATTTGAGATTTTTGGTCAAGAACAAGCTAAACACGGCCACTCAGGTGGCGCAGCGGTAAAAACACACGCTGTAACCAGAGCTGGGATCTCGAATACATCGTATCAAATCTCAGCTCTGCCTGCCGGCTGAGGCTGAGCAGCCACATGAACAAAGATTTGCCTGTTGTTCAGATGGACGGGACTAAGCCGGATGGGGTCTCTCTCTCTCTCATGACTGGTGCAATTACGACCTCTGCCGGCTGATTGGTGGCGCCTGCACAGAGATGAGAAAAGAGTGCTCTTAGGTTGTGTCTCTCCGTACACAACGCTAGGCTGCACTGCACTCGTCAAAGTGTAGGTGATAAGATGCATACGGCATGCTGCCCACGTGTCGGAGGGGGTGTGGGTTAGCTTCGTTCTCCTCAGTCGAAGCAGAGATCGGCATTGGTGGAGAGGAAGCACGATGCAATCGGGCAATTGGACGCGCTAAAAAGGGAGAAAAAGGAGAGAAAAATGCATAAAGAAAATATTTAAAAAACCACAAAAAGAACAACAAAAATGGGCTCTACACAGTGAGAAGCTCAAGATCAGAGTAGACATTCTCTCATCCTGACAGCTGGTATGGGTAATGAAATGTAGAGGACCTGGCACGGAGCCTTCGTGGACCCCAATGAAGAGGAATGAAATTATTACAACATAACCGAAATGAAAATACAGTATGCAGAATCCAGTGCAATTTACTGCAGTTAATGTATCTGTACACTAGGGGGAGTCATTGCACTGTTCAGCTGTCCTATAGCGTGTATGGCTGCATCAATAATGACACATCACCACTGAGATTAAAGACAAATACCAAACCTTTAAAACTGGTTAATATTTAATCATATACAACGATTTACAATATTTCAAGGTTACACAGTGTGTAACCTTAAACAGAGGAGGACTGTAAAGTTATTAATGCAGTTTTGCAGTCCTGAGTTTAATGCATAGTAATCAGTTCTGTTAGGAAAACTGTAGTTTAGCAAAACTGTAGATGGGTATACTGTTTAACTGTAACACTAAACCCTTTTGCTTTCTGTGTTTTGTGGTGGTACAGCCTAACCCAAATCTCCAGCCTTTACTGATTTAAATGAAAAGGGAACAACCTTCTTTGCAATGCAAATCGGCTTACCTAACTTAGCTTTAGGACGATTCCGTGCTTATTACTTACAGACCATGGAAAGATTTTCAGAGAGTAACTTTCCAGAACTGCGGATCTTAATTCAGCCTTTGTTCCAAGGCTGTTGACACAGGTATTCAGATCTTATCACTCACTAAAAGTGTTGAGACGGCACTTGGACAGACTTACTGATTGGACTCTGAGGAACTTGGATCAAGAACAACAACAGAGTTTGTGCGTGTGTGTGTGTGTGTGTGCGTGTGTGTGTGCACGATGCCTTACAATAGGTCATTCCTAAGGTTAATACCAGCAAGACTACAGAAAGTCTAAGAGGGCACATTTTGCATCTTATACTTCCATACTTAAACTCAGACATAAACTCAATCACCTGTCTATCTCACATACACACAAAAACGCTTACATTTTATCTTATCTTGAGTATATAAGTACGTGTACTTGTTAGGAGCTGGCACTTGTTATCAGGCTTTATTACAAATCATGTGGTAGTAATTTCACCTAGAAATTCCTTTTACGTCCATGAACCTTTCTATCTTTTTTTAATGTTAGCGCAGAGACAGTAGTGCAAAGTGTGGTATACAGCCTAACGATTGACATGATTTACTGAGTACTTTTTGCAGTACTCAGATGGCACAGCAGTCTGAACTGTTAGTCTGCCATTGCGTAAAGTAGTGGTGCCACCTGCCAATGAAATACTGGCATTAAAGTGTTAACAATTTGCACCTTGTTTCCAAAAGAGGCTCTAAACCTACAACAGCGTCAAACAGGGTTAATTTAACTGAAGAAAAATGAACACAGTATCAGTAAATGCATTTAGTATTTAGAATGACAAATCCATGTATGATTGAATTATTAGCGTGCATGTGGATACACTCACTGTACAATCATCTAACAGAATCTTGTTGAAGACACCTGCCTACTCACTGTGACTCATTGCAAAAATGTGTCAAGTTGGCACATGCTGGCATGACTCTGCAGATAAGCTTAATTTCCCATAAACTATGGCTTAATATTAAATAGAACAGGAATTAAGTCTAAAGCTACAATGGGTGGAACATGCCAAATAATGTGCCAGACAAAACAGTTCATTTTACAGCACCAATTTAATCATAAAGACATCACACAATAATCAATTCAATCCAACATTTATTCAGTGATAAGGACAAAAACATAAGGGAAGATAATGTTTTGGCTGGACAACTTGATTGTGTTTTGTAAATATAAACAAATTTAAAATTTGATGCCTGCAACATAATCAAAGAAAGTTGGGACAGAGGCAAAATAAAAATGGAGTTTTATGTTTTTTTAAATCATAAGTATAAATTGATTACAGGTAAGAGCATCATGATTGGGTATAAAAGGAGGATTGACCAAAAGATCAGCGTTTGTATACAAAGATGACTGGTGACCTGTGTGAATGTATTGTCAATCAGTTTCTCAATACAAGACTACCGTCTATGGCCGCTCAGGTGGCGCAGTGGTAAAACACACACTAGAACACCAGAGCTGGGATCTCGAATATATCGTATCGAGTCTCAGCTCTGCCTGCCAGCTGGGCAGCAGCCACATGAACAACGATTGGCCTGTTGTTCAGATAGGGGTGGGGTATTAAGCCGGATAGGGACTCTCTCGTGACTGATGCAACTACAACCCCTGCTGGCTGATTGATGGCGCCTGCACAGAGACAAGGAAAGAGTGCGCTGATCAGGGTGTGACTCTCCGTACACAGGGCTGATCCGCATTGCACTCATCAAGTGTAGGACAAGACGCATACGGCTGCTGCCCACGTGTCGGAGAAGGCGTGGGTTAGCTTCGGTCTCCTTAATCAGAGCACGGGTCGGCATTAGTGGAGAGGAAGCATGGCGCAATCGGGAAGTTATATAAGATATATATAAAGACTACCATTTATGAAAATAGAAAAATGTAAAAACATTAATATTTTTGTAGTTTTGTCAGTTGAATAAATGTTCAAGATAATTAACAAATCACAAATTTTTTGTTTTCAAAGGTGTTTGAAACTAAATGAAAACAGATTCACACAGACACATATTCCAAAATCTCATAAAAATTCTCTCCAAAGGGCCCACAGTTTTACAATGAAATGTCCCGCAAGCTCATGGTCAGGTGTCCACATACTTCTGTAGAAACATAAGCCTTGTGGTTATTGTGTTATATAGCTGAAACTTTGTTTTTAATAAAGTTGAACTTTAATATTATGTTTGAAATTAATTGAACTTGTTGTGCTTAAATGGACTTTAAACATGGGTCCAACAACGTTTCACAAGTGCAGATATGCACTACTGCACAAATTAGAACTACCTAATATTTGTTTTATTATTGCCTTGGACTGCAGTATAGCTTTTGGTCTCATACTTTTTGCTGTCTCAAGTACAATATAAAGTCTTGGTTTAGTCCTTGCCTTGGGTGGTATGAGTTTTGGTCTTGTCTTTACTACATTACTAACATTTGTTCTAAAATAATTTTATAAAGCAAAGAACTACTACATAATGTAATTTATTAACAATAACAGATAAGATATACACTGATCAGGCATAACATTATGACCATCTTCCTAATATTGTGTTGGTCACCCTCTTGCTGTGTATTCTGACACCTTTCTATCAGAACCAGCATTAACTTCTTCAGCAATTTAAGCTACAGTAGCTCGTCTGTTGGATCGGACCACACAAGCCAGCCTTCGCTCCCCACGTTCATCAATGAACCTTGGCCGCCCATGACCCTGTCGCAGGTTTACCACTGTTCCTTCCTTGGACCACTCTTGATACTGACCACTGCAGACCGGGAACACCCCACAAGAGCTGCAGATGCTCTGACCCGGTCGTCTAGCCATCACAGTTTGGCCCTTGTCAAACTTGCTCAAATCCTTACGCTTGGCCACTTGTCCTGCTTCTAACACATCAACTCTGAGGATAAAATGTTCACTTGCTGTCTAATATATCCCACCCACTAACAGGTGCCATGATGACTAGATAATCAATCTTATTCACTTCACCTGACAGTGGTCATAATGTTATAAGATAAGATAAGATAGCCTCTTATTATCCCACAGGGGGAAATTTGTAATTTGTGTTATGCCTGGTCGGTGTAGATAAGACATACAGTAGATAGTGTAATTTAGCCCCTACGGCTGGGATTCAGGGTTCGAATGCCCAGTGGTGCTATTAGCCAGTCAGGTGTCTACGTACAGACATGATTGGCTATGTTTGAGAGGGCATGGCCGAGGCCTTGTTATGGATTGGCTTCCTGTCTAGGGTGTGTTACTACACTACACCGAGTAGTGTATTCAGACAAAACCAGACCCACCACAACCCTGACCAGTACAATGGGTTCAAGAATTGTGCTTGAGAACGTTTGCATGTCCACAAGCTTTGCTTTCCTCACAGTACTTATTTTCCTTTCACATCTAAAAACATGCAAAAGGTGGATTACCCTGCATTCATTTGTCCTTAGTGGTTCCAAGTGATATTGGACTCATTGTGACCCTGACCAGATAATTAAAAATGAATTTAAAAAAAAGAACAGAAGACAGTGGGAATGTAGTGGGAAGTATAATGTACAGAATAACTGGGCAACCCTTTCCTAAAGCCTTCGTCCTGCACTTTGTACTGTATTCCATAACTACACCATCTTATGTGTGTGGATGTGTGGCAAATATGCTTAACACATGTCCCATTCCTGAAAACAAGATGCCACATTTACCCTTTCCAAAGAATAAACTGTAGCCCAAACAGAATGCATGTGCAGCCCTTTTTCAGCTGTATAATTCAACAGGCTTAATCCAGTCGATTATTCAGCACCTAATCTTCACTGAGCCCGGCTTTGTGTTCAAGCTTTGTGCATTTGCTCAGCTCACTAAAACAATATAAACAAAGAAAAAATCATTTAGAGTGATAATATAAAAATAAGACTACTTTATCACGGCTAATAACATAATTAAAAGCAGAATATACAGTATATTAAGCAAATTAATGAAATGTCTGTGTACAATGTGGTGTGAAGGAATGCATTTCTGCTGTCACTGGAGGTTGAACAAAAGGTTTTTTCTGATGTCTGCACATTCTTTGCCAGACATTTATGTATCCAGATGTCAGATGCCAAACAAGTTATAAAATGCTTGTAGGCATTTTGAATACAGTAAATAATAAAACCATAAACCAGCAGTTCTGAGCATACATGTCAATGACTTATTGCTCATAATTATCATAAGATTTATGACTGTTCTACAATTCTACAATTGTAGACTGTAGTCCATCTGTTTCTCTACATGCTTTTTTTTTTTAGGTCTGGACCCCCACAGGACCACCACAGAGTAGGTATTATTTAGGTGGTGGATCATTCTCAGCACTGCAGTGACACTGACATGGTGGTGGTGTGTTAGTGTGTGTTCTGCTGGTATGAGTGGATCAGACACAGCAGTGCTGCTGGAGTTTTTAAATACTGTGTCCACTCACTGTCCACTCTATTAGACACTCCTACCTAGTTGGTCCACCTTGTAGATGTAAAGTTAGAGACGATCGCTCATCTATTGCTGCTGTTTGAGTTGGTCATCTTCTAGACCTTCATTAGTGGTCACAGAACGCAGCTGTTGGCTGGATGTTTTTTGGTTGGTGGACTATTCTCAGTCCAGCAGTGACAGTGATGTGTCATCAGCATCAGCATTGCTGTGTCTGATCCACTCATACCAGCACAACACACACTAACACACCACCACCATGTCAGTGTCACTGCAGTGTTGAGAATGATCCACCACCCAAATAATACCTGCTCTGTGGTGGTCCTGTGGGGGTCCTGACCATTGAAGAACAGCATGAAAGGGGGCTAACAAAGCATGCAGAGAAACAGTCAGTAATTGTAGAACTACAAAGTGCTTCTATATGTTAAGTGGCGCTGATAATGGACAGTGAGTGTAGAAACAAAGGAAGTGGTTTTAATGTTAAGGTTGATCAGTGTATGTGCATATACTGTATGTTCAATACTGTAACCCATCTGTTGAGGTGCCCTGCTATAACACATATTCTACATTAGTGAGCCAAAAGAACACATTTTAACAGATTTATACTTGTTACTTATTGTCTAAACATTTTTCAGCTCAACAGATAATAAGCATGATAATAAGTTTATCAGGTGCAGGAGTGCTGGGTTTCGAAACACTTACACTTTAATAGACACACCTAACTTGCTGGTATAGCTTTACATGTACAGATAGCTACTAAAGCTATTTTGTCTATACACAGTGTTTGATAGTCACTCTCAAGACACCACTCATTGAATATTTTTGATTCTAGACTATTCACAACAACTTCAGTATGTTTGTGAGAGTGTGACCAGAAGTGGTCCAGGAAACCCATCTCTGGTCTACCTGAAAATGGTGCTCTGGTAACCACACTACAAATAAAGTAATTTGCTTCTGGGGCTGGACATCTAAACACATCATTAGTCTGGGATGGGGGGCAAGGTGTGGTAATTTACATGCCTATACCTATTACATACCTAAACATTCAAACACACATCAAATGTAACCACAATCCATGCAAAATACTTCAAAACAATGAGTTACAACTAAACAAACATATTTTGGTGGTGGTCCATTTCCATGAATAGACAGGTGGCTGATAAATTGTGCAAAGCAAGAGCTTGGGTGATAAAAAAAACACTGGCTAAAGGTTATGTAATTAAACAAATGCAAACATCAATTCCAGGAAAGTTGGGACAGCATGTGAAATGCTAAAAAACTATACAAAGCAGTGATTTGTGAAATTCTGTTTGACCTGTATTAAATAAACAGTACAGTACTTGTACCAGAGCTTTGTGCTTTAAATGCCATGTTTTCATAGTCTTTAAGTCTTTTCAAAAAACTAAATAATGATGTAATAATGATGAGCAAAGATGATCAGAGGATCTCAAGATTGTCAACAAATGCATGAGAAAATAATTGAAATGTTTAAAAACAATGAACCTCAAATAAAGATTGGAAGGGATTTGCATATTTCTCCCTCTACAGTGCATAATATCATTAAATGATTCAAGGAATCAGGAGGAATTTCAGTGTGTAAAGGCCAATGACACAAGCTTAAGCTTTAAGAACATGTACCATTCATGCTGACCCAGCTTTTTCTGATTTGGGGTTGTAAAATAAGCAAAGACCTAAAACACTAAATGAAACACAACTCAAATACAGACGAACAGGCTTGGCTTCGGATCGCAGGTTCACACCAGACCTGGCTCAGCTAGAACTGCACTCATGCCTGTGCCCCAGTCTGACATACCAAACAGGAATGATGTGTTCGTGGGAACAGTCTTTGTTGACTCAAAGTGTCAGGAACAATGTGCATTCCCAGACATCACACTCCCAGAGACAAAGGAAAACAAGAACACAAAACTCTCTGTGGGAACAAACAATTCTTTTGCAGTGTCCTGGGAAAGCAGGCGGGTTTCCAAATTCAAATTCCGAAGTCATTTTCTAGGGTTGTTGTAGCAGGTGCAATAGTGTTAAACAAGCTATTCAGCAGATCAAGTGAATTGAAAAAAAAAAGACTCTTAGAAGAGCCCTAGTAATTTCAAAATGCAGAAAAGATGGTCTTGCTGCACTCATATCTTTAGCATATTCACTTAAAATCAATCAATTACAGGCAACAGACTAAAATATTTTGTAGACTAAGTAGTGGTCTGTACTTTCTGGTTGTTATTTTCTTAAAACTGCTTTTAGCTTCACTGATAAACAACATACTTGAGTGCCAACACATAGCTTCCATCATTATCATGTTTGTGAGACAAGGGGACATAATGAAACACATGAGGCTCTTGGCATGGCAGTGCAACTGAAAGCAGACATTTAACAGGCATTTCTCCTTTTTAGGTTTACCAGAACCTCTTTGCTTGTATTTTTATTTCTTCTGGACTTATTCTCTCTATTTTTGGGAATTGTTCCTCTTTCTTTAGCACTGTTTTTTTTGTGAGTGCTTCAAGATATATAGTGCTCTCAGTATAGTGGCATATTTTGCAGTTTCTTTCTTACCCAAGTAAGGAGAGCTCATGTGGAAATATACATATATGTGGAGTATTCATATGAAATCCCCCCCTCCTTTGCAACTATAATAGCTGTTACTCTTATCCACAAGATTTCAGATTGGAGTGTTTTGGCCCAATTCAGTCAAAAAGCTTTTGGAAGGTCAGCCACTAATGATGGATGGGACGGCTTAGCTCGCAATCACAGTTCCAATTTAGCCCAAATGTGTCACTATGGTAGAAGTCAGGGATCTGGGCAGGCCATTAGTGTTTGTTTACACCAAACTCATCTAACTAAGTATTTATAGACCTCACTTTCTGATCATACTGAAACAAAACCGCTGCCATACAGTTAAAAGCATAAAATGCAATTTCTGTAAGTTATTTGATGCAACATATGGACAACTGAAACACCTAAACTTAATAATTAGCAGGAGCACCAGCATACTTTTGCTGATATAGTATATATTTTATATTCCTCACCACCGAAGCCAGAAAGATTTTCTAGTGGCAAGTGGCATTACAGGTAAGCTCAAACATAAAGTGTCTTCACATTTAAGGGTCAGAATGGGCAGTGTTAAGATGAATATGTATAAACAGTATAAAGTATGAACATGGATGTTTTTGTCATCTGTCAGAAAAGCAAGGATGGCCATGGATTTTAATGAGAGCAACGTATTGAGTATGTGCGGTTTTGCATGATCATGCGTCCAAACAACAATCCATCATGCATTAACCACAGCTTTGTACTTTTGACAGCTTTGAAAGTACTGCAATGTAGTCCTTCACTCACCTGGTTAGTAAAGAAAAGGAGTGGTAAACCACAGCCACCAGCTCTCATTCAATATTGCTGAATCCAGGACTTGAAATGTATTTTTCCCCTGAATCAGTTTGAAAATGATAAACCATATTATTTTAGCATGTTCGTTTTCAGTATACTCACTCTACACAAAAGCTGTTAGGTTCCAGGCATTTAAAAGCATGTCAAATTTGTCCACAACTATTAGTGTTGTTACTATTCCTAATGTTATTTGGAATGTAGTATTTGGTTTGAGACCAACTTGCCAGTAATGTGAGAAAAATAATTTCTTTCCACAAACTCACCAACAACAAAGATTAATGTGTTTTTAAACACAAGCCAAGAATGTCCATGTGCGCAGCCTTAGCATTGACCATATTTATCTTTGTAGCGTCTTCGTTTAGTCTATTATTTACAACCCAGTACAGCAGGTTACAGTTAACAAGGCCTTGAGGAGCCTAATTATGTGATTGGGTCCTTTAAGAGAAGAGAACAAAAACACATAGTCTTATAAATAAAAAAATATTACATCAAGATAAATTCATAAAAGTGGGTCGGCTGGCAGAGGAAGCCACAAAGAGCCCCTGCTCCCTGGCTCTGTTTAGATATTGGCTACAACAGCAAAACACACACATTGCTCACAGCACACACTGCATACCATTCGGAAATCGGAAATGGGGGTCATCCTCTGTTCCAAGAGGTGCATGTGTTTATTCAGTACATACACTGGAAATGATTATGAATGAAAACACACAGTGAGGCTGACAGTTATAAACTGTATTGTCAGATTAGTGTGTGTCACAACAAAATACACTATACAGCCAAAAGTATGTGGACACATTTACATTTTTACATTTACATTTTTGGCATTTAGCAGACACTTTTATCCAAAGCGACTTACAGCATGCCAGGCCTTTACGTCTAACATGTGAGGTCATGAGCATCTGTGTGGTCAAGAGCACATGCTTTATTGACTCAATGGGCCAAAAGTTCCACTCCAACACCTTAAAATAGAAAGCCTTCCCAGAAAAATGAGGCTGTTATAAACCAAAAGGAAAAGCCAAAGCCAATACTTGTTTGTTCTCTGGTGCACAATGACTCTCTAAAGGTTGAAGATTGAGGAAGAGGATAGTAAAGAATGCTATGGTGTGTGTTTGGCTGGTGGAGCAAAGCCTGCAGGTATGAGTCCTGGCAGCAAGAATTGAGTTTGGTTTTAATCTTGTTAGGTTTCCACTCATGATACAGTATCTAAAAGTCCTCAAAGTCCTCAAGTAAAATCCTTAAAAATAAGGGTGAACATATATACGATCAGCCATAACATTAAAACCACCTCCTTGTTTCTACACTCACTGTCCACTTTATCATCGCCACTTACCATATAGAAGCACTTTGTAGTTCTACAATTACTGACTGTTTCTCTGCATGCTTTGTTAGCCCCATTTTATGCTGTTCTTCAATTGTCAGGACCCCCACAGGACCACCACAGAGCAGGTATTATTTGGGTGGTGGATCATTCTCAGCACTGCAGTGACACTGACATGGTGGTGGTGTGTTAGTGTGTGATGTGCTGGTATGAGTGGATCAGACACAGAAGCGCTGCTGGAATTTGTAAACACCTCACTGTCACTGCTGGACTGAGAATAGTCCACCAACCAAAAATATCCAGCCAACAGCGCCCCATGGGCAGCGTCCTGACCAACTCGAATAGCGGCAATAGATGAGCGATCGTCTCTGACTTTACATCTACAAGATGGACCAACTAGGTAGGAGTGTCTAATAGAGTGGACAGTGAGTGGACATGTGTTTAAAAACTTCAGCAGCACTGCTGTGTCTGATCCACTCATACCAGCACAACACACACTAACACACCACCACCATGTCATTGTCACTGCAGTGCTGAGAACGATCCACCACCTAAATAATATGTGCTCTGTGGGGGTCCTGACCATTGAAGAACAGGGTAAAAGTATGTCAGTCAGTAATTGTAGAACTACAAAGTGCTACTACATGGCAAGTGGAGCTGACAAAATAGACAGTGAGTGTAGAAATAAGGAGGTGGTTTTAATGTTATGGCTGATCAGTGTATATACAAACCATTTCTGGAAAAGTTAGAAGATGCAATAAAAAAAAGAATCTGGGATTTGTTAATTCTCTTGAACCTTTATTTAACATGTCCTGTGTATGGTTCATACAAGCATACACAACTTCCATGAGGATGAAAATGATCCATTGTATTAATCGAGAAATTAAGGCAACTTCATCCATTAAAAACTATTATTTCTTTCTTAAGTGCATATTGTAAAGCCTTCTGACTGTCAACCAGAGGTAAAGAAGTAGGATAACAAAGCTTCTCCCACCCCTAAAATACCATAATCTTGTTTTGCAATAAAAGGCTAAATACCTGCATATCTTATACATTTCTTTATGTATGTATGGTGTTTGCTGAATCGACTGCAGGCAACCAGCCAATCCAACCTAACCCAGTTCCTGTAACAAATTAAATAGCCTTTGCTGCTCTGAAACCTAAGGCTACAATGTAATGCAATAAAGCAAATTCTTCACACCGTTGTGGTTGTTTCAACAGACTGGACAACATGTAGCTTCAGTAAAATATCTTCTGATAATAAGTTCTACTTTCTAAAATGTTTAGTGTCTCATCCTTGAAACTGGATACTTCAACTGATACTCTTAGTTTATGCAGACGTATGCAGTTTCCCCATGACTTTCATAGTCCGAGGGCAATGGTCTTTATTCCACTTTAATCGGCAGTTGTGTACAGTAGATCCTTCCAGTCTTAATCAGATTTTATTTCCAGCTCTGACTGGCTCCTGAAACACAGTGACTTCATGCCAAATTTGGGATATATTTAAAATTCACAGACCAAAGTCCTAAGTGGTTACATTTTAAAACGTGTGCTTTTGTTTGTGAACATGTGAGTCTCTAATCTACTGAGCCCTGCTCTTCATGCTCTTCATCTTTCTATTGCTTTACATATTAGGTCAAAGGGGATGCAAATGACTGAAGCATTTTTCCACTGAGGATGTACGTTCTTACCCTACATATAGATACAAATAAACTACTGTACTTTCTCTTTCTTTTCAGCCACTGTTTCTCTGTTTTGTTTCTCTTTCTGTTTCTGTTTAGTCTCATACCATCCTACAACTTCCCCAGGTTTAATAAGTCATAGCTTGTTAAAAAGGAACATACCAGCTTTTTGTGGTTTGAAATGTAATTACCTTACTAAATGATTCATCCTGGGTCAGAGTCGTGGTGTGTAAATGTAAACGTTTAAATGTAAATCTGGTGTCATCCAAAGACTCTGGGTGCAGTTGGGAACCCACCCTGGAAAGAACATCAATCTATTTTTCTATACACTGAGAAAAATTGAACATGGGAAACAAGGATCAAACCGAGAACCTCAAGAACCATTTCTGTTCATCACCCACACTACCAGCTTTGCCACCACGCAAACCCAAACTTCCTTTTAGGTCTTATTTCTTCTGCTTACAGGACAATGTGTCTCTAAAGCAAATTAGTGTTAATCACCCTGACCAGTACATGAGGTGCCTGCTGAGCATATTTACCATTCTTCATTTATAGTGCTTTTTTTTGTAAATAATTGTAAATATTTAATATATACTGTAGCTACATTGGTTTATGCAAGTTATACAGATTGCTGTATTTGTTATTTAAAGCTTTGAATGATCGTGTGTGTGCTGGTAATAAGCATAACACTATGAACTGAAGTTCCTTATGCTTAGTTTACACTACACGATTTTTGCCCTGATTTTCGCTCGTCGACTGGTCGCCGCTGGATGTGGCAGCTCGGGAGCAATTCGGCGTTCGCTCGGCGATCTAAACTCGGCTCTCAATTGCTATGTGTGAACTACTCAACAACTCGATCCGAGCGCTCAGCGACTGAGGAGAAATATCTAGCATGTTGAATATCTGGATTAGTCGGTTGCGACTGGCAATGAGTGTTGTGGGGGAATAATATAGTTTGTATCAGAATACATCGGCACACACACAAGCTTTACAATATTTGTGAACTTATCGTCCACGCCAAACCATAATACCAACACTGCATTACAAAAAAATATTTATTAACCTTCAACTCGCTCCAGAACCAAATAATCCCTGCTGGTCGCGTTGCCAAATCCACTCAGATTCATTTCTTATTCTCTTTGATTTTACACTGCACATCAGCGCACAAACTTTGATCGCTCGCTACTTGTTGACGTGCATTTTTGGACGTGGTTTCATTAAACCCCTCGTCACTTCTCGCGTTTGTTTTTGTGACAAAACGTAGTTTGGGAGACCAGAGAAGCTCGTCTGTGATTCCAGTTGGTGATAGATGGTGTAGTGTGAAACCCCCTATCGCTGATTAGTCGTGTAGTGTGAAAGCCACACCCACTTGAAAGACTCCCGATTACAAGAGATCCAGTTGTGTAGTGTGAACTGTACAGCGTCCTGACGACTTGGAAAGTCGTGTAGTGTGAACTTGGTATTAACAATGCACTTATCGTACCCATCATATCATATGCTCACATAAAGCTCATTCACCATGGAACAAAGAAAAGTGGGGTTTATTGTAGATGCTCCAGAGACCATTCTAGAGCTGAGATTGAAAAAGGGAAAGCTTGTTCATGTCCTAATCAACATGAAAATCATATTATATTATCTAGTTACCAAAAAGCATTACCTCATTCTCTTTTTATCTTATTATTCTTGCTGATACTAATGCCTCAGCGAGGTTGGAGATGGTAAATATAGTGATGGCCAATCTGCCTATTGCTTTGAATGACTGGAACTGGATGGGCCAATAAGAAGATGGTGACTGTTTAGTATTATGGCTCTAAGCACTTGATGAATGAAGTGCATATTTTTTGGCGAACAGCTCCGACAATGCAAACTGAACATGGATTTGAACAGCTAAATGCGAATTTCCTCACAGGAAGTACATGGTTTATCAAAAATCGGAGGTAGAGGAAAACACGGATGCACTTTCCAAAATGATGTCCTTCCGTCCTCTCTCACCTCTCTGTCTGAATAAAGTAAACGTGTGAAGCAGCCTTATACAACTTGAGGAAACATATATCAGGTATGGGGTGAGCTAAGGCCAGGCTGTAGGGCTATTATGTAGCTGGAATCAAACACTGTATAGCAAGCTCCTTAACTTTTGACAGAACCATTCAGAAAAGAACGTCTTTCATTTGTGCATAAATATTTGGAAAATAAACTTATGTCAGATTTCTTGTTTAACATTAGTAAGAGTTTTTAGAAAGCTGATCAATTTGGGGAAAAAAACACCAAGCACTTGTTTTTCCAACCAGTGAGTCAAAGTCCAAAACTTGTTAGCACCATGTGTAAGTTTAAAGGAAAAGTACACACTATAGGCAAATAGGTTTTACTGAAAGCAAAGCACTTTTAATTGTTGGGCCAGCTCTACTTATTAATCTAAAACAGATCTTTTTCCTGCTGAAACAGATGCATTAATTGCCAAAAAAGAATAACACATAGTGGACGGAGCAGAAGAGTGATTTATACAGGTAATTAAGCATATGCTTCAAATAGCTTGTCTTATACTACAGGACAGTAAACAGTCCAGATGTGATGTGTTATGAACTTAGAATCTGAGAAGCATTTCTACCCTCAAGACCAGAAAAGTCAGTCCAGAATACACATGTCCCCATATGCTACACACATGCGTTATTTGCTGTGATACTGAAGGCCCGGTGAGTTGTGAGAATAAAATGACAAGTGCATTACAATTTCATTACATCAATCTGACTTTATATTAGTATATGAATTTTACAAGTTAAATTTAATAGATGTGGCACCAGACAGTAAGACTTTGAGTAAAGTATAATTACCTGGCTGCATTACGCTTCCTCTCTACCGATGGTGACCTCCACACATACGACACGTGCCGTAGCCGACTGCATATTTTCAGCTGTACAAGGTTCATATGTGGATCAGCTTTGTGTACGGAGAGTCACACCCTGATCATATTATCCCCCATCTCTGTGCAGGCGCCATCAATCAGCCAGCAGAAGTCGTAATTGCATCAGTTATGAGGAATCCCCTCTGGTACCCTCCCTTGAACAACTAGCCAATTGTTGTTTGAGTAGGTGCTTGCCTGCCGGGAGCAGAGCTGACATTCGAACCATTGAGTTCAAGTTGTCAGCTCTGGTGTGCTAGTATGTTTTACCGCTGCACCAGCTAAGCGCCTAAATAAAGTAAAATAGCATATTTAGTCATTTGTATTTACAGCATTTAGTAGATGCTATTATCCAGAGCAATTTACAGAAGTACATGAATACGAGTCTGCTAAAACACTGTTAACAGAAAATATAGGTGGAATCGTATATATTTTTAAATGCTCAAGTACTTAGTAAAGTGGTGGGTATTTAGACATTTGTAAGAGAGAAAGAGATGTTCAAAAAGGCAAGAAAAGTTTATTTCACCACTTGGATGCTTGTACAGCATAGTCCTGACGCCTGTCGTCCTCTGATGATTCTGATGGTTACATCATGAAGAGCCAGACTTGTGTCTCAAAGGGTACAACATACAGAACGTACAGTAATACTGATATTGCCTGACAGTAAACTACATACTTTATTTTTTTAGACATATTTTTGGTGTCAGAGTCAATAACTAATTATTTTATTGACTTTCATGTCAAAGTGAGCATGTAATAAATAAATTAACCTAGATTAAGAACTATTAATCATAGTAAAAGTATTATGGCAGCAGTGACTCAGTGGTCAAGGTTCTATGTTAGTGATTGAAAAGTTGTACATTCAGATTGCAGGGTTGTCAGATAGTCTCTGCTGAAAAAATCCACAAGAAAACACTATGTCACTGTGCCACAGCCAGCATGGAGTCACTTCATTCAAACTGTTTAAAAATCAACAAAATTTAGTTAACCTGTAAACCATTAGAGTTTTGGTGAACAGCAAATCAGTATCATTCAATATGGTATCTGACCCTCTTTCGCAGTTCACAGAGAGAGCAAACAAGATTACTAAAGTGGGAGAGTCAAAGGCAGGGGGAGGAACTGGCAGAACTCTGTGTTCTTTCTCAGTTGACAAGACTGCTGATGTAAACACTTAGTTGTTGGCTGACCAAGGATGTAGAGAAAATTTGTTAATACACAGAGTGCCTCAGGGGTGTGTGCTAAGACCACTCCTGTTTTAAGCTATTTGACAGTTTTACAGTAGTTGTTTATCTAGTGTCTCTTGATAAAATAATAACAATATCATTTTTCTTGATTCCAGAGAATCAAGTGTAGTTTTTGCATTCAAGTACAGTAACTACTGGAAAATGTTGCCAATCATCCAATACACTAATAAATTAATCTCATATTATAAAATTGAATTAAATAAAAGGTCTTGAAACATCTCATGGCTAGAATAGTTTATAAAGTAAAACATCACTTTGTGAGTTTGTTTTCCCACTTCACCTTCACGTAACAACTTGTTAGCTTTTTTATTAAATTTTATTTAAACCTAATAAATAAGCAATAAAATCATGAATGCCTGGCTCATGGCCAAACATTTCAGTTAATGCAATACCCAAAGCAAGATGAGCCAACTCACTATTAATTAAGGGCATTTAAGGTGGAAATCATTATAAATCATCTTATTTTTATTACACCTCAAAGTCATCTGCGAGAACTCATTAGACTGTAGGTCAAATCAAGTCTTACCGGGCTCTGTTAGGATATGCCCTGGGGATGTTGTTAAAAACATGTTATGTACAGACTCATATCTGGGGACTGTGCAGGCGTGTTAAGGAGCTGTATGGATGATGGGAAGTTGATTGCATTCCATTTGGGATTGCACCAGGTGCTGGTGGTAACTAGGGAACAATAATGACCCAGACTTGTTAAAGGATTGCTAAAAGAAATGTGATCTACAAAATTAAAATGAGCATTAAAATGTCATGTTTTAAACAAGCCTCAGAGCAAAAAGAAACAATCCTACTGTCTCAGTACATGCCGTACATGTTTATCTTTTCGTTATCACTTGATTATAACCTCATGGTCATAGTCTTACTTCTTGATTTATTGGTCCCATACCAGGCCATCAGAATTGTCATGCTAGAAACCCTGA
Source organism: Trichomycterus rosablanca (assembly GCF_030014385.1). Taxonomy (NCBI): domain Eukaryota; kingdom Metazoa; phylum Chordata; class Actinopteri; order Siluriformes; family Trichomycteridae; genus Trichomycterus; species Trichomycterus rosablanca. Next base: position 11,643,828 of record NC_085996.1, on the reverse strand, counting down.
TTGGCTGATGACAACAATAAATTAAGAAAGACATAAACAAAGGATTTACTAAAACAAACAAGGATTTTACTTCTTACTTTGAATAACTCCTTATGGAAACATGTTTTTTTTTTAAACATATATTGTTTGCTAGCTGGGCTCACCTGTCCAGGCAAACCTTTACCTTGTGCAAAATTCTGTAATTTAGAGTAATTTAGTCATAAACAAATCCCAAACCACATTCTAGTATGTGTGTATAACCAGTTTATATAGTAAGTGGTGGTAAGCATTCTGGTATGTCTACCAGTTTATATAATAAAAGAATTGTTCTAATTGATGAACCTACGATTTCTGCTTTATACCAAAAAGTCCTGGAGAGGAAAGTCAATGATATAAAGTTTAAGGGCAATTGGATTAGGCAACAAAACAAGTTCACCTGTCATTGGTTCATAAGAAACAGAATTCAGGTTTTAGAGTTTGGAGTTGTGTCCTGTTGAGATATTCTTGCAAGACGTAAATAGAGAGTTTTCCCCTTTTGATGTGGCTGATTTAAAGCAATTCTGTTAAACATAATGGGTCATAATTTCTCCACAGTCATGTAAATGACTAACCTTTAGTTATCTGTAGTGTTTGGTGGCAGTTATTGTGCATAAACTGCATTAGAGTTTACTTATGTTGTCCTTCCACAGCATAGTCCTGCAAACTTCAACACAACCGCAGTACCGACCTCTTTCCTTGTTTTGGAGGAAGATGTTGCTTAGACACAGCTCTACCATGAACACACTGGTTTGTAGCTGTAGCCAAACCACAAAAGCTGTGAATATGAACAGGAACTCTGGTTTAGCTCTATTCTTAAGTCACCAGCTCTGCTTCCTTAGTAAGAACCGAGTTAGCAATAAAACGTTTTCTTTAAAGGGTAAAGGCTAAAAAGTGAAACTATTAAATGTAGAATGTATGATCAGATAGAAGTGTCCAAGCCATGTCTATCAATGTGCTGGTATACTTTAGTTGTGTAAGAAAAAATAGACAGGGTCTAGAAGCAAAGAAGCAAAGCATGAAAAGGGTAAAAAAAAGACAAGAGTCATACTTGAAATAGTGATGTCAGGTCCAATATGCATAAAGCTTGACTGTTTTAATCACAGTCCATGGACCTGGTCCAGCCATTTTAATGTTTCTGCTGCTTTTTGATTGGTTCTTAAATTCATTGGAGAACTCTTTGTTCTCACCAACAGTTATAATTAGGGATGTGACAACAGAGCATGTCTCAACATGAACAAGGAAAGGATAGACTGAAAACTGTCATGTTAAAGATTAGCTGACGAAGGTGATTGTTTAGGTTGGTGCAGGCTGGTCATGACCCAGTGGTAAAAAAATTTATGCTTTAATGGTATGGAGGTGCATCAGTGCCCACAGCATGGGTGACTTGTGTAAGTGTGAAGGTTCCATTGATATGTAGGGGTATACTGAGACTGTAGAGAGACACATGCTGTGATCAATGACTTCCTGGGAAGTCCACGGCTATTATAGCAAGACAATGCCAGACCTCATTCTGCATGCGCTACAACAGTGTGGCTTTGCACAAACAGACTGTGTGTGCTTGGCTGGCCAGTTTAAAGTCCAGTTCTGTTTCTTATTGAACAGTGCATCATAAAAAGGAAAATCACAATGGACAATGGTGACTACAGACTGTTAAGCAGCTTAAGTTCTGGATTATGCAAGAATTGACTTGCAAAACTGCAACAATAAGTACTCTCAGTTCTAAAACCACTAAAAGGTGTAATAAATAAGAAAGGTGATGTAACAGTGGTAAAGATGCCTCTGTCCTAACTTTTTGAGTATGCCTTTTTTCTGAGTAGGCAGTTCTTTTCTTTGGAGTTTTGCTAGTTAAAAAAAGGTTCAAGAAAATCACAGACTGTCCTTTCTATTGCATTTAGTCCAAACTTTTTTTTGTATTGGGCTACAATCATGAAAAGAACACTTGGCCATTTATTCATTATGTTTTGGTGTTGTGTGCCATGGGTAGTTTGCCTCGAGTACCACCTGTTTGTGGTGTGTTCTTTTTTACGTCTGCCTATGCAGACAAACTTCCTCTCAGCATAAGAAGGCAGGGTTCGCTTGGGTGATGCAATGGTAAAATATGCTAGCCCAGTACTCCTGGGATCCACGGTTTGAATTCCCAGTGGTGATATGGTGACATGAATGGCTCGGTCTGAGGAAGGATGGCCAAGATTCCGGATGGATTGTGGATCCTGGCATCCTTGGCACCAGTGATTCCAAGGAAATTGGATCCTCCATGATCATGACCATAATAAATCAGCAGTAAAACCTGAAAATAAAATAAAATAAAAAGTAGTTGCTGTATGTAACAGTTTGGCCCAGTAACCCACCATATAGTGTACGGGGGGCATGGTGGCTAAGTGGGTAGCACTGTCATCTCACAGCAAGAAGGTACTGGGTCCTGGGTTCGATCCCCAGGTTTGATAATAACTCCATTCGTTTGTCCGCACCGTCAGCCATGTTTATTTTTCTGTGAGAGAAAGAGAGAAGATTTCGAACAGCCTCCTTCTCGGGAGCGCGCACAGGATGACGTAAAATGTGTCTGTGTAGAGAGCTCCCTAGCTTTTCGAACACACCCTTTATGCACTAGATGTTTGCTTGTTTACAGTGTTTGATTACTGATTATATTGTACCAGTGTATTCGTTTATTCTCAGGTTCTTCTTCCGCTGCTAGATTTTGAATTACTGTTTACACTACATATTTAAAAAATAAGACTGATTACTGTTTGTGTAACTACTTCAGTTTCAGCTGATACATTTAATTTATTTTAAAATATTTTAAGAAGTTTGCCTTTTTTATTTTGAATTTGAATGCTGTGCCAAGGTCCTGCACAATTGTTTATTATTTTATTGACAAATAAATAGCAGTTCAGTACATTTATATGTGTCAATTATATTTTGTTTTGCAAACTTAGTAATGTTTAAGTAAATCCTGATGCCTTAAGTCTTTCCCACATGATAAAGTATACGGTTTATTAATTCAACAACGGTATCGGATCGGTATCGGGTATCGACCGATATGCAAAGTATATGTATCGGATCGGTATCGGAACTGAAAAAGTTGGATCGGTGCATCCCTATTTGAAACCCCAACTCTGGTGAGCTAGCGTACTTTACCACTGCGCCACCTGAGCGGCAACACAAATGAATCTTAACATTATGCAAAGTTAGAGAGTTTATGTTTATTTATGTATATAATTTTAACATCAGTATATTGTACATGTGTTCCCCCAAAGATATATAGTGATTACAGGTTTAAATTGAATAAATCACTGGAATGCCAACACTACCATGACTTACATGTTAGTTACAAGTGTAAGTAAACGTTAGATGACAATTAAACAAAACTGCATTACATGGTAACTACATTATATTGTGTTTATGTGTAAATATATTGTTTATAACACTATTAATCGTCCAAGAATCCAACAGTGAACAAACGCACAATGGCGCTTTCTAACCGCCACGTGATGTCTCGTTGAAACCGGTTCTATCCGCCGCTGGCCCCGCCCCTGCAGCCCGTACTTTTCCGTGGGCGGGGCCGGAGCGTGTGTGTCACGAGCGGCGTGGTCTCTGTTAAAAACGCGCTTCAGTCTTTACAGTAAAGCTCGCGCGCAGGATTACAAACAGCACGAACCAGCACGAGCCCGAACCGTCTGTCCTTATATCTGCCAAATAGCTTCCAGTTGAGCCTAAATATGTCTACCATCGTCTGCTGTCACAAAGATCTGGTAAGGACTGCGTGCTTTAATACATTCTAACACCCGTGCATCAGGTAGATAATTAAACATCGGTTTAATAATCAGATTTACCCTCTGTTTTAAGTAGTATTAATGCTGCCTGGACAGATATAGCGTGTTTTGGTGTACTGTAGTGTAGTGTACTAGTATGCAATTAGGTACAGGATTTCTATTTAATGAGTGCTGGTGGAGTCCAGATTGGATTCAGTCTTACAATGTTGGGTTAGCTCCTTCTAAACCGCATACTTTTATATATATATATAAATAGTCCTCAGTTCATTATAGCAAAGTTTACATTTGTGTTTAGTAGTATGTAATTATTGGCATGTTAGTTGTATGGTTTAGTGGTGTGGAATTTGTAGTATCCAGTTAAGAATCAGACTAGTCCCAGCTACATTATATGACGTGATTATTAAATCATTGTATAACTGTTCAGTAGAGCAGTGTGTGATTTGATTAAAAAAAAAAAAAAAAAAAAATATATATATTTTTTTAACGTTAGCTGGAAATATTCCACCTTTTCCGTATGGTGTCATGTTGGGTTCTTTATACAGTCTGTACTGCCACTGTAAGCACTAGTGTCGTACTCTATATGGATTGCATTATATGGGGTATTAATGTATATAAATCCTACTATTCTGGCATTATATTCAGTACAGTAGTGTGTATATGCTGTCATGTATCCGCCTTATGGGTATAATAGGTATAATAAAACTGCATGCATTTATTATATTTTTTATTAAATGAATCGTGGTGGAATCTGGCTTAATTACATCAAACTGAGTTGTGGTGACTGAGTAAAAAATATAATGTACTGGGTATTTTACTACATACATATCACAGTCTTTATAACAAAGCATGAGGGAAAATGCATTATCAGCCTGAATGCGACATGGGTTTTTCAATCCATTTAGGATCATGTTTAATGCATATGATAGGAAAATATAAATATATAAAGACAAGTGTCATCTACCAATGTGCTCAGATTTTATGACTGATTTTCTTTCTCATGTTCCTCTCCCGCTATCTATTCAATTCAACAATGCTGGTTAAGCTACAGTGGTGTGTCGTTTGGAAAGAGTCGGTTGTTTGGAGTGAACATTGGGAGTCAACTCCGGCGAACAAAGTTAAGATTATTGGCATTTTGCAGCACAAAACAAAAACAAAAAACTATAAACATAAATAAAACATGAAATTATTAAAATGTTTACTTATTTAGCAGCTGTATGATACATTTCAAAACGAAAAAAAAAGAAAAAAAAGAATTGTGCATTATATATCAACATTATTTCTCGTATATGTTATAAAGCGTATGGCTTTTTAACACAAAAATGTAATTTAATATTATTTGTTAATTTCTAAAAATAGAACAAAACTTATTTTATTTATTTACGTTAGAAAAAAGTGAACTAAATATGCACCAGTTCTGGAGTCGAAAGAGTCGACTCTTATTGCTGAGTCAATTAACATAACTCACTGAAAAGATTCGGAATGTCGATCACAAATGGCTTAATTGTTAACTCACTGTGCCTTCATGTGAAATAAATATAGATAAAAAGAACTCGTTAGACTCACACTCGCAGCCAACATTCGCGTTCAAATCACTCGAAATTCGAGGACATTTTAAGTGACGAAAACGAGACAAAATGTCTAGCTGTCAAGCATCGCGTTGTCCGTTACGCCATTGTATGTTAACGTTTCTCACAGAATAGCCCAGATCTGTGTAAGTCAAAACGTGGTTTTGGTGGCATCGTTTTTAGTATTTTATTTGGATTTTTTACTAAAGTAGCCGCAGCTTCCATTTTTTAGTCCCACTGACCTACTTTCAGATACTGGCTCATTTTCAAGGGCGGATTGACTCGTGTGAGTGAGCTAGCCGAGATGCGCTGGTTATAAAGGAGCCGGATGTGTTTTAACCCGCTTAATATTACACTAAGTAGCATGTTAAAAATATCGCACTACCAACATTTATGTTAACTATTTTGGCACACTATGTGCTTCATTAATGCGTAGTTAGGACGCAGCAGCTGTAGGTAGGAAATGTCAATGATTGACATTTATTCTGCCAAATAGCATCGCTCGATTCATCGGTTCTAGCCTATCAGCATTCGGGAAAGGTTGCCAGGCGGTTGCTACGCAGTGGCATGCATGATTGTCTTTTTATTTTCAGATAGAAAGATTTTGGAAGGAAGCGACGTAGTGTTTATATAAAGCAGAATGTTCACACACAGGGCACTCGAGTGGGATAGCAGTCTAATGCACTGGTGCTATCGACCTGACAAGGCACCCAAATTGACACGATTGACTGTGCCTGAGAGGCAAAGGTTAAATGAGTTTTATTGACATCGGCCAACTGTGACCTTTGCTGTGTGGTCAAAGAGAGTTTATTGCATAGCTCTGCATGCATGGTATAGGGCTATCTGTAGGGCTCCGCCACTGATTACAGCCTGTTGGCCTGTGTGGGGATAGTATAAGCAGCAAGAGATTGCAACAGGGGAACTGGCAATGATTACATTGGGGGAGGTGGGGTAGGGATTCAAAAAATTAAAAATTTACACAGTTGTTCACATCCGGTGTATCAGCAGCCAGTTCTGTTTCCTAAACCACTTCTGTATTTTCTCTCCACATCTGCAATTTGTCAGATGTGGGGAATCAGTACATATATAACATTTTTAAATGCAAGTCAGAGACAAATGTAATGATGATGATTTAATGATTTGTGCTTAAATCATTATAAAGGTCTGCTATCTAATTATGTCATTTGTGTAAATGACGTCATTTTTGAATCTGGTAAACCAGTGGTGGTGGGGGACAAAATTATAAAATACCATAGAAAATTAATATAGCGGGTGGAAAATTCTTTTTCTGATATTTAAGGAAGGTGAAAGGCAAGTGAAACTTACCCTGTTTAATGTTGCCTAGGTCTATCATTTATCATGCCATTGTCAACTAACTGTGTCAATTGCATTTGTAAATCTTAGTTGTATTTCTACTGTCTTCTTAACAAAAGTAATGACACCAGATAGTGGTCCATTGTATTTATCTTACTTTAATTGTCTGAAAATAGTTCTATTTTATCAAATGTATAATGTGGTTATCTAGCCAGGTCATAAAATCTGATTTGTTTTGTAAATTCTGCTGAAAGCAAGTGTATTAAGTAAGAAGGTGCTTTATTAAAAACTCTTAGCTTTTGTGTTTTTTCCAGCAGCTTTTATTGTGGTCAATTAATTCAGGTTTCCTAGAGGCTGATACTGATAGAGATAATGCTGAAATTGGATTGTAGTCAGAGTTGAAAATGAATGTTGGGCATCACACCGAGCCTAGTTAGTCCAATGTAAATTTATTTGCATTACCAGTCACAAAAAAACAAGTTTCACGTTTTTTGTGTGAAGATAATTGTTACTTGACGATTCATTGAAGATAAATGTCAGAAGAGCTAAATTAAACATAATCTGTCTGCTTACACTGAAGTGTAAACCAACTATAAGCTTAGATAAATCTCCTATTAAAGTATAATGTGTTGTCTTTCTTACCAAGCAGTGTGCAACTGTAAAAATTGTGAACAATAAACATTTTATTTTAAAACACCACTGTAATACACAGTAGACTAATGGCTATAAAGTAGTTATTATATCTACACAGCATCTAAATCACTCAATACAGTATTAAAGTGTATGTGTTAGTAGTTATTTAGTCATCAGTAGTGCTGACTGGGGACTAAGATTAATCTGCATTAAATGTTCACTTGTGTACATAAATGATCTTTTTAATTGCTTGCTTTAACATTTCTATCATTTAGGTCAAGTCATGTAAACGGCAAACATTAACATTTATTTAGTTTACTTTTCCCTAGTCATTAGGCAGTCTCTCTGTTGGTTAGTATGATATGATACTTTTACTACAATTACTACAATATAATACAAACATTATATATTCTAATATATACATATGTGTAAATAATGAAACAGAGTCCAGTGCTGGGCAAAAGGGTAGGGGGGGATCTTGAGTTATTGTATGGGGGAAGCTGGCTCATTAGTGTGAGGACAGTCTGTGTATTCTGGTAATCAACACTAATGCTAAATCAGATGTAAATCTTGGTTTGAGTGTAATGATAGGTTTATTTTGTTTACATGGCAAGATGGCATATATGACAAGTAGTATAATCTGAAAGTTTCTACGGTTGGCTCTATTTATTTTGGTGTTGAGTAATGGGCAAACAAAAAAGCCAAAGAGACGTCATTATGACAGTCATTATCAACTTATAACTTGTTGCTTTACCTAACATGTTGGCACAAAGTCTATGCGCTATGATGTTTTGAATTAAATGATTCATCCCCATCTCTTCACGCTTTGTCAACTCTGTACATTTCGTTCTTACTTTGCACCACTTTTTACAGTGTTGCGTAAGTCTGGGATGATCTTACAGGGGCAAAGAAACAGTAGATGACGTTAGCTTTGAAATACAAGATATATTCACACATTAAAAACAATACAGGTTTAACAACCAGTGAGACTAGATTCAAAATAATAAGCTTTTAATATTACATTTTTCAAACAAGTGTGGTGCGATCTTGTCCTAACGTAGCATGTGATATCGGTATGTTGGATGTCGTGGAAAACCTACGTTAGTTTACATTAGCTAACAGCTTTCATTAGCTAACTCGATGGAAAATAAGAAAAGCCAAACCAAAAATTGATGCAAGGAAATCACTTTTAAATTGCCGGTAAATGCAGCATTGAATATTTATAGTGGCCAGGCAGCGGATGCAGATATTAATGTCAACTTAACCTGGCGACTTAGTGAAAGCAGACGAAATGTTAACTCACGCCGACGTTTTAAACAATACGCTGCATCCTTTTACATGCTAAATAGCAATCATTAGCTAAGGTTACAATGCCTAGTGCTGATGGGCTGCTCTAGTGTTTCATGTCCCATTTAAAAGCTTATGTGCTGTGGTCCAGGAACAAACAAGATAATGCATGTTCAGTCCCACCAAATCAACCTCAACGTCTACAGAGGCCATTTTTTAAGCAAAAGCAAAAAACAAGTTGGTTAAGGCCTGAGGTTAAGGACAACTGGGATGTGTATTAGTGGCTGAAATCCCACTGTGTTGTGTCGGGTCCACTGGTAGTAATGAGTGTAATTGTAATCGCATGTACGAGCTTACAGCCGGTATTGTGCTTCAGCAACAGTGTACTTAATTTACCGCTCATGTAACCATTTCAGTGTTTTTCTCACAATCAGTTAGTTGCTGTAATAATTTAGTTAAATACTTTAGCAGTCAATAGAACAACTACTGCAGTGTCCTGTCCTGTGTCCTCTCTTCATTTCTCAGTCACCCACACACAAGCTGAGAATACGCTTTAGCAAAGGTCAAAACCACAATGCAGAAGCATGCACAGAAGGGTCTTTATTGTAACTGTTTCTCTAACTGTCCTTTCTCAATTCAGTTTCTTGCTTTCTGTGTCCTTCTGTGAAGGACGTAACGGTCCTGTGCACAAGGAAAGGCTTGTGCTTTTTTTAGCTGAGTCATGCCAGGACTTAAACCTCATTTTCAATGGGTCAAATTAAAGATTAATATAGGAATAGGTACCATGGTGAGAATTTGTCCCAATATTTGATGTTGAATTTCTTTTAACTGGTAATCGGCTGTTATTATTTAATGGTTAATCCTTAACAGACAAGCATGTGGTGTCTCATCACATTTTAAAACGCACCGAGTTTTATATAAGCAAGGCTTTATGCTTTCTTGATTAAACGATAACATAGTAGTAACATAGTGATCATTGTAGTAACATAGAACGATAAAATGAACATTAATACAGTGAGCAGAACTAGCTCAGCATTCTCGGGAGAAAGGTGCTGAGGATGGAGAGCACAGACGAAGGGGAGGTTTATGGATGCAGTAAGGGAGGTCATGCAGGTGATTGGGGTGTTAGAAGAAGATGGTGAGGAAAGGGCAAGATGATTCGCTCTGGCGACCCCTAACTGGAAAAAAGGCTTCTTATATCCAAATCTAGTTGTTTCCCATTACCAGTTCATATTGAAACTCTCTGTCGTTAGCACCACCCTCGGTATGACCACAGACTATGTAAACACTGCGTAATGATTTGTAAATGAGGCCATAGCCTGGTTTACTGGGTTATAGCTATGTACATTCATCTATGATCTTTAAGACTGCCAATAACTGTCCAACCAAAAAACAACTGTTTTTTACTATTACAAGCAAAGCTCACGTGTGTCTCATTCTGTCTTGCAGGTTATAATACAGGACCAACACAGAAAAGGTTTTATTCTATAGCCTACGGGATCCCGAGGACTTGATTACAGTCGCTCTAAGCCTGAGAGTTTGCATTAGCGCGGCTACCCGGTCTCCCCCCTGCTCCGTGCTCGCTGGTTTACCAGTATCACCTCAGCCACCCATACAGAAGTGAAGAAAAGACCTGATTGCCAAACCCCGGTACAACTGTTTTGCCAAGAATTAAAAAATTTTTGATTAGGTAAGCACATTGCCTGTTCTGCGGACAAACCGCTGCATTTTCATTTGCATAATCATAATTGCAGTGGTGATAAAATGAAACAGGACATCAAGCCACCTGTTGTATAAAGTGTTTTTTTCTATCAATTATAAAAGGTTCAACTTATAAAACTGCAAATATGATTCCCAATGGATATTTGATCTTCGAGGATGAGAGTTTCCTGGATTCCACCGTTGCCAAGATGAATGCTCTTAGGAAGAGTGGCCAGTTCTGTGATGTCAGACTTCAGGTACACACTTCTCCTTTTATTTTTAGTTTTATAAAATAATTTTTGGGAATATGAGCTATTTATTAGAGCAGATGCAACTGTGCATAGGAAAATAGCATTTTGAAAATAAAATAAGTGCTTATATACACTGATCAGCCATAACATTAAAACCACCTCCTTGTTTCTACTCCCACTGTGCATTTTATCAGCTCCACTTACCATATAGAAACACTTTGTAGTTCTACAATTACTGACTGTAGTCCATCTGTTTCTCTGCATGCTTTGTTATCTCCCTTTCATGCTGTTCTTCAATGGTCAAGACCCCCACAGAGCAGGTATTATTTAGGTGGTGGATCATTCTCAGCACTGCAGTGACACTGACATGGTGGTGGTGTGTTAGTGTGTGTTGTGCTGGTATGAGTGGATCAGACACAGCAGCGCTGCTGGAGTTTTTAAATACCGTGTCCACTCACTGTCCACTCTATTAGACACTCCTACCCAGTTGGTTCACCTTGTAGATGTAGTTAGAGCCAGAGACGATCGCTCATCTATTGCTGCTGTTTGAGTTGGTCATCTTTGAGATCTTCATCAGTGGTCACAGGACACTGCCCACGGGGTGCTGTTGGCTGGATATTTTTGGTTGGTGGATTATTCTCAGTCCAGCAGTGACAGTGAGGTGTTTAAAAACTCCAGCAGTGCTGCTGTGTCTTATCCACTCTTACCAGCACAACACACACTAACACACCACCACCCTGTCAGTGTCACTGCAGTGCTGAGAATGATCCACCACCTAAATAATACCTGCTCTGTGGTGGTCCTGTGGGGGTCCTGACCTTAGAAGAACAGCATGAAAGGGGGCTAACAAAGCATGCAAAGAAACAGATGGACTACAGTCAGTAATTGTAGAACTACAAAGTGCTTCTATATGGTAAGTGGAGCTGATAAAATGGACAGTGAATGTAGAAACAAGGAGGTGGTTTTAATGTTATGGCTGATCGGTGTATATTGAGTCTTCCTTACACTGTGTACTTACAGCATATGAAACATTAGAAAGTTGTCTGGTTGGTTGGATGTCAATCAACAGCTCTGCAGAGTTCTAGGCTGAGTTATTGGTCTAACTGTTTATTACACTAAATTCTAAGAATGATCATTTGGCTGAAGCAAGGAATCATAAACCACATGTTTACCACTGGGTCACATCAATTCTTTTAGCATTTGGCCATACAGTCTCGCCTTTTTTCGCATTTCTTCATGCTTCTTCATACTGACTTGTAGTATATTATAGTGTTGAGTATGATTGTGATGGTCAGTATCTACATCAATGTAACCTTTCGTCCTTTGACCCTGCCAGGTGTGTGGTCATGAGTTGATGGCGCACCGTGCGGTGCTGGCTTGCTGCAGCCCGTACCTCTTTGAGATCTTCAACAGTGACCTGGAGCCTCACGGCATCTCCCATGTGAAGTTTGAAGATCTGAACCCAGAGGCTGTGGAGATCCTGCTCAACTATGCCTACACTGCCCAGTAAGTATGCTTCGGCCATTTCTTTTTACCTTAATGATCGAGACCCAGAATCATTTAACTTATTGTCTGTATGTTTGTCATTACTTTTAAGGCTGAAGGCAGATAAGGATCTGGTTAGGGAGGTCTACTCTGCAGCTAAAAGGCTCAAGATGGAACGGGTGAAGCAGGTAGGCTTTAAAACTGTAGCATATATCAAACGTTTAAGAATGACTGTTGGTGTTGCCTTGTTGTTTTTGGATTTCACATATTCAGTACACTCAGCATGGTTCAATTAATAAATTGGCAGAGGATGTAAGCCTGTGGTACTTATCATTAGGTTAAGCACTTTTAAGTTAAGCTCTTGCACAAGGGCTCAATTGTGGAGTGGTAGCTTGAGAACTAGGATTTGAACTTAATGGCCCAAAGCCTTAAACCTGAAGCCACAATGGTCTACACTTTATCAACCACTACAATTAAAGCAGGTTGCAGTCCAACCAATAGAGTGCTTAGGCCAAAGATGTCTTACTTGAACTTGTAACCAGATACTCTTGTATTACTCTGTCACTACATTTACATTTATAAAATTTGGCAGATGCTTTCATGCAAACCAAATTGCAGTTGTGACTGAATATAATCAATCCAAGCATTTGATGCTTAGAGGGCCCAACAGTGCTACCTTGGCGGTGGTGGGGCTTCAACTAGTCCAGTATCATGACCGCTACCATCAGATACTACCACAATATGCATGTACTCTTTTTTTTAAGTTTGTATCTAATCTCTCTTTTTTAGATCTGTGGAGACTATCTGCTCTCCAAAATTGACTCCCAGAATGCTATCTCCTATCGCAACTTTGCAAGCAGCATGGGGGACAGTCGTCTGCTAGCCAAGATTGACGGCTACATCCAGGAGCATCTGTTGGAGATATCCGAGCAGGAGGACTTCCTCAAACTTCCTCGTCTGAAGGCAAGTTCTTCACGGCTCGTGTTTGTGTTTATGATTTAGAATCCACACTCACATAAGGCATGCTCTTGTGAGTATTAGTTTGTCATGAATCAGCACAAAGCTTAATGAATTCCCCCAACAGTGGGTGTATTAAATGATCTGTACTAATGAGATGTTTGACATGCTTACAGTTGGAGGTGATGCTGGAGGATCACCTGAGCTTGCCCAGCAATGGAAAGCTGTATTCGAAAGTAATCAGCTGGGTGCAGCGCAGCATGTGGGAGAACGGGGAGCCGCTAGAGAGACTGATGGAAGAGGTGAGCACTACATTCCTTTGAGATTCTCTTTTTCTCACCTTTTTTTTTTACACCCATTTCTTTGCCCCACAACCTTGCATTCTCTGACAACACTGACAAGTCTGTTCAAAAACTTACAGCCTTGATGATTTTGTTTTATATCTATCTTTTATTTTAACACAAACTACCCCTTCCCCCAGGTCTTTTAAGAGTATATATTTTGCAATAGGTACAGTGCGGGGCTGTTACACACTCCGCAAAGGCCAGAGGTTAGTCCAGGTGAGCAGAACTTAAAAAGCCGCCCGTTCAGGGCTCTGTTTTTGCGAGTCGAACGCTCCTCTCCGAACTGAAAGAAAGCCTTGTTGTCGAACTAATGAACTAATGTCTCATTTTTCTAAGCAGGTGTGTGAGTGCGTATAGACGCGTTTTGGGCATTAGCACTAACGGCTTTTCCTCCCCATTGATTTTGTTTTTTTCTTTAGGTTTATTAAAGCAAACATCTGCAGGACTTTGAGCAGAGTGAAGAAACCACAGCTGGGGCCTCCAGGGTAATGATTCAGGAAAAAAGAGGGAGAGAAAGAAAAACGGGGAGCCACGTCTGTTGATGAAAGCCACTCGCACCAGCGCAAATATTGTCTTCAGCGCACACTTGCAAAGAAATATTAGAAGATAAGACCACTCGAGCTCAAAAATGCACATGAGCTTGTAGTTATGAATGCAGAAAAAAGCATACGTTTTAAGATGTTTTAAATTGTAGCATAAACAAACTATTGATGCCTTGTAGTATTCTTTAGTTTCTTAGCTAGATATCCATCTGAGGAAAGTACGTGCAAAAGTTGTCCATCAACTGTGCGAAGCCTACACTTTAAATTTGGAGATCATTTAAGAAAATCTAAATTCTGAGAAATTTAAAAACAACCCATCCTACAGATGTTTTAAAAATAGGCTTGTTGTCATATTTAGTATCATTCGGCTAATCAAAGTGGCCCTGCAGACTACCAGAGACTGTCAAGTAATATTACAGATGTTGCAATAAACAACATCAAAATCCCAAATTGCCAAATGGTGCCGCTATTGCTGACGGTGAATTGCTTTCACCTTTAAAATCACTTGTTTCAGGGCACCCAGGTGGCGCAGCGGGATATTCCACTAGCACACCAGCACTCCTCGGTTCAAAACTCGGTGTTGCCACCGGTCGGCTGGGCGCCATCCGGCGGGCATAATTGGCAGTGCCTGCAGCAGATACTAATTGGCCACCGTATCTGCAGGGTGGGGGCCGGACTATGTGTGGGTGGGTGTGTCTTCATACGCTGTGTAAGGACCCTGATTGTGCAGAACGCAGTGGTGAGAAGAGGTGGGCTGTACACGTGTCGGAAGAGACGTGTACAGCGACGTGCTCTCCTTGGATATAATCGGGTATCTCTCAGCAGCGGAAGACAAAATTGAGTGCGCTCAATTGGGAGAAAATGCATTAAAAACAATTACTTGTTTTAGGTGTCAGTATTGGAACTATTCAGTGAAATACCTAATGATAGCCTCTTAATAGTGCATTACCTGAGTGGACCAAGTTATATACACAAGATGTAGAATAGATCATACAAAAATCACTCACCAATACTTAAAAGAAGTAGTCATTCCCCCAACATGTGAAAAATGCCAAACACAGCTCACAATAAAACGTATTCTAATCGAATGCCCCGAATACACCAGAGACAGACAACAGCTACACATACCTGGAACTGTTAAAGAAACCCTCAACCAAGAAAACACAAGAACAATCCTAAACTTCCTGGCAGGAACAACAATGAAAACAAAAATATAATTGGATAAATAGAAACAAGAAAAAAAAGACTTAATAAATATAATAGTGACTTAATAAATAATAGTGGATTACCTAGATTGAATGAAGCTATTTGGTAATGTGTAATATTTCCAGACAATGGAACAGCCAGACCATTAGAATTACAGTTGATTGATTTGATTTTTGGGGGCATAAAATCCTTAATTAAAATAAAAACAACTTAGTCTTACCCCATATCCCTTGTAAAATAATTCTGCCTAAACAGGGCCTTAGGACTATTGATTCTTTTGGACTAATACTTACAGTACATGTAGGCAGTTGTAGAAGACGTGTAGACATGTAGGCAGTTAAGATATTGGACTAGTAATCAGAAGGTTGCTGGTTCAAACCCCACGACTGCTAGGTTACCACTGTTGGGCCCTTGAGCAAGGCCCTTAACCCTCAATTACATAGACTGTATACTGTAAGTTGCTTTGTATAAAAGTTTTCGCCAAATGCCGAAAATGTAAAGAATTAACAGATCGCGCCACATTTAACTGGAGTGTGCATGAGGGTTTTTTTCTTTTTTTTTCTCCCCCTTCTTAATTTTGTTGGTTCATAATATTTTCAGTATGAAAATTGTTATTCACATTTTCAAAACATGTATTAATTTATACATGAGTTTAAGTTCAATGCCTATTTTAATTCCAGTATTTTTAAGTTATATAATTTAAACTGATTGAGAAAAAAAAACATCCCTGCCCTGCACCTGAAGCAGATTAAGAAGGAGCTGCCGGAGCCGTTTGTCTTTCTGGATTATGTGTAACTTTACTTCAAGTCTAACTAACCTCCCCAGTCATGAAGATAACACCATCAGCACGTCTGGATAGCAGCCGACACAGCAAACCTGTTTTTCTCTGTTTCTTTTATATTAACAAGTAGTTCCTGGGTTGTAAAGCTGCCATCTGTGTGTGTGTGAGAAGAAAAAAAAATGCTCCCGAAGCCTCGACGGTGCCAACGAAGAGCTTTTTGTGCCACCGTGCTTTCATAAATCTCCCTGAACAGAAGCCACATTGTGTTCACAGTTTTAACATGGATTTTTCAGCACCCTGCGGCCATCTTGCGGCGTCACCTTTTCTCCCCCTCTTTTCTTCTTTTCCTGTGTTGCCGGGTGCACTGTTGCCATGGAGACAGCCACATGGGTTCTTGTGTCGCTGTGTGTCTTGCAGGTGCAAACGCTGTACTATTCGGCTGATCACAAGCTGCTCGATGGGGGCCTGCTTGAGAGCCAGGCCGAGGTGTTTGGCGCCGAAGACGACCGCGTTCAGTTTGTGCAGGTACACGAAACCAGCACCAAACCGGTTTAGCCCTGCCAGACTATTTGGCATGGCGTTAAATTGTAGTTGGATTTTGTAGCTTGAAGTTAAGAAGCAGCTGCTTTGTGTTGCAGGCTTTTTGATGCTGCTTGTTCTTGTAGGAGTGCATAGATTGTTTTCTATGCTCTAATGAATGTGTGTAGTAGTCATGTAGTTGGGGAAGGTGTAGCGTGGCTTGTAGCTTTGCTTTAAAGAGTATAAGCACTAGATTAGGTTTTAGACTGGTGGATGCAAAGCACTTTCAGCCTGATTTGTAATTAATATTGCAAGAAATTATAAATAGGATCCACCGTAGTGGGTGTTTAGAATCAGAAAGGTGTGTTGGTGTGACCATGGGAACAGTGTCTGTAGCTGCACTGTGCATTTACAGAAGAAACCACCGCGAGAGA